>NC_133663.1:97557451-97712451 GCF_037893015.1 Macrotis lagotis
TCAACTGAATGTGTGTGACCAGAATATTATTTTTGAAAGCTTCTCATCTCATTTAACTTCTTTTTTGGAGTGTCAGGTTATAGAATCCTTACTACACAATTTCTGAACACTTTGAAATCTGGTCTTCTAAAATCTAGGGTGTACATCTGACTATGCATAGCATTCCCCTCTTTATCTGTCATGAACTCGAAGATTGCAAGATCATATCCTTTCCCTTTCAAGCAGTTCTTCCTTACTGTTCAAAATAAGAGAACTCTCACTTTTTTCTCAGTCTTCTGAAAGATGAAATTATCATCAAGTGGAAGCAAGGGTTTATCAGCTTCTTTCTCTTAAGCAGAGAGAAATGGCCAATAGAAGTCTGGATAGCTGAAGTTCGCTATCAAAACTGTACCTCTGTGCTAGTTTTGTGATCTCTTCCTGGAGCTCATTATAATTTTTTACTTTCGCCTAAGTATCACCTCTGTCTCTCTCTCCTTTGATCATCAGATGAATTGCTATCCATCCTACATTCCCCCATGGAGTTCATAGATTTCCCCATGGATGAATATTTTCTTGATGTACATTGCTACCCCATTTCTGCTTTTACTTAGTCATCCCATTACATATTTATCTTCACATTTCAGTGAGACTATAGCTAATGCTTTTATTTTAGCTATAGATTTTTAGTATCTCTATACTAAATAGTCATATATAGACAATCAGAGTCTATAAGTATCATTTCTATCTTTCCTAATTATGTACAGGGCAAACTAAGCATCTGGATTGTTATTGTTATTCTTAGATCATACCCTTTGCTCTCTCTTACAATTGTGAGTTGTTACTAGCTCTAATTTCTCACTCCGACTCCTTCATACATTTCTTAATAAAAGCAATTTTTTAAAAAAATCACAAAAGTTAAATATACTATAATTTGATAAAAATGTATAGTCTTGCAAGATTATGTTGAGTTTTGCTCATTCCTGCAAACACAATACCAAAAGTGCAAAATACTTTGGTATAGCTTTATCTTACCTCTAAATCTTTGGATCCTTGAAGAAGAAAACCATTACTTGCCTCAAGACCAATTGAGATGTGTTGATGATGTATTTTGGGAGCAATCAATTAAGATGGCACTATAGAAAAAGTGGCAAATGTAGCACAAACAAATGCAACTTCATCATGGTCAAATTATTAAAATTTATTTTTAATTTTATTTTGGATGTTGACCACTAGTTTTCTTTAGAGTGGTTTTGGGCCAATTTCCTTTCTAAAGGACACATCAATTACAATCAGTATGCACAACTTATATAATTGATATACTTTAAATTCTTCTTGTTATTCAGTCATTCAATTGTGCCCCCAACTCTTTCTTGGTAGAGATAGTGGAGTAGTTTGTCATTTGCTTTTCCACTGATTAAGGCAATAAAGTGACTTATTCAGGGTCACGCAGCTAATAAGGTTCTGAAGTCAGGTCAATAAAAGTTCCTTACTCCAGGCTTAGTGCTCTTTCCATTGAGCTACCTGACTGCTTTCACTTCCTCCTTTCTAGATGGCACAATAGGCAGAGCACCAGTCCTGAAGTCAGGAGAACCTGATTTCAAATTCCAGCCTCAGATACTTCCTGGCTGTGTGACCTTGGGCAAGTCACTTAACCCTGATAGCCTTACATCCAGAGTCATCTCCACTTGTCCTGATTCATATCTGCCTACTGCACCCAGATGGCTCTGGAGGAGAAAATGAGGCTGGTGACTTAGCGCAGCACCTCTTTCACTCAAATCCAATTAACTTGCTTATCATGGCATCCCCTTCCTGATGTCATAGCCTTCTTCACGAAAAAAGGAAAAAAGAACAGTTGTCCTTCAATTCAAATTCTTTACACTTCCAGGTGATAGCCATTAAAGGATAACACTTCTCATAGTCATAAAGTTGAAGGATCATGAAGCATATAATATTCTCATTTTGCAGATTAAAATCTAGAGACTAAGAGAAACAAAAACAATTTTCCCAATATTAAAAAAAACAGTCCTTATACTATCTTGATTCTATTTCAATGGATGAGACTATTGGTGAGAATTGAGGAGGTGGAATATTGAATTACAGTATCATGCCATCACTGGGAAGGCTGTGTTCTGAGAATTAGTTCTCAGCCTTCAATTTGGAATGGCACACTAACAGGAGAAGTGAACTGTGCAAGCTGATTCCATTAGCAAGAGAAGGGTCCTAATCCATTTGTCAAGCCAAAGCACAGGACCCACTTCACCTTATTCATCACTTCATTAATTTGATTTCAAGAGAAGAAGACTAGATTGAAAAGAGAGTTCATTCAAATCTCAGATGTACTTCTTAGGCATAATGAGTGAGCAAAGCATTTGCTGCTCAGCTTTGTTTCCACCAACTGGAGACAAGTACAATGAGGGTCATGATACTTAACCACACATAAGGATAAATGCACAATGTCAGGACTGAATACTGATTTATTTTGAAAAAAATGGTGAAGGATGACACTGTTACTCGTTGGATGTCTGTATGTAGTTTGAAAGCCCATGAAGCAGCTCGAAAGAAGATGGCCTCATTTTCTTTCATTCTGCAGAATGAGTGGTAGTATTGGATGACAAATTCCACATGGAAGTTGAATATCCTTCTCAGTCCTATGGCACACCATGAGAAATGACAGTCCCAATGAATCAGCCACATTTCTGTCACATAATAGAGTGGTCTGGAAGAACTAGAAACACTACCACCCCAGGAATTTCCAGGACATCTGGTAAGTCAACAACATTATCACAAATATTATGGCCAAGAATATGAGTTTTTGCAACAATGGATTCATTTTCCAAATGTTCCAGCTGAGAAAGCCATGCAGAACATTCCCACCACTGAGCAGATGGCTGATGGAGAAGCCAATATTTTCCATAGAAACTGAAGTTTTACTCTTACATTGGGCACTTTCTGCTTAGATGAGCATATAGGTGCCTATGTTTATATTCTATCCTTCTGTACTGGGGAAGTGTGTTTAAAGCATCATATATATATATATATATATATATATATTATATTATATATATTATATATTATATATGTATATAATTATATATATAACATTTTATATATATGTGTATTATATATATATATATATATATAGTTTTATATACAAATGTTATAATTATAGTGTGCCTAGATTGCCACAAAGCAATAAAACATAGGTTCTCAGATCCAGAAACTTTTTGTTTGTGAAAAGGACTTAGTCAAAGCCTGCTTAGTTAGCATGAGATGTCAGGAGTGATTGGGATTCTGTATCTTGATTTGCTAGTGAAGATTGCAGAAAACTTGTAAAAGTTGATCCAGATGGATTAGCAGTGTGTACACAGGATATGGATGACTCAGGATGGGATTTTATTTTCAAAAAAATACAAAATAAAATGCAGCCTGGCATCTTCCCTGCTTGCAGTATTTACTTTGTTGGTAGAGTCGAACTAGTTGGCAGGTGGAGGATAAAACATGTTATTTGACTAACATGAAGTTAATATATCGAGTTGCTCAGAGTGCATTTACTGTGACAGGAAAGTGGGTCGATTCTGCTTAAAAAATATTTTACCTTCACAAGCAATATGTCAGGCAATCAAGACAGGGTATGGAAAAAATGTGTCTGGAGAACTAAACAATAAATCAAATAGCAGGGACTTGCTGCAAATACAGGTCTTATTTTTATCCTAAGTGGTTGTGGGGATCTAAGTTGGACCCTTCACTTCTCCTGTAGATAACCATAACTGACTGCTTCTGAGTTCTGATAAAATTATTCTGTCCTTCCACTGTAGCTGTTGGTGATAATATAAAAACAAAACTAAGATTATAAAGAATGTTTTTGTTTCTATTCTGATTCTAATGTTTTTCCCACTGAATCAAATATACTCCTTTCCTTGGCATGTAACGTCCTTCCTAATTTTGTTCCATTTTGCCTTTACAGTCTTATTTTCCTTGACAATAAACTCCATGTTCCATCTGAACTGATCCACCTGCTATTTCTCATGATGAAGCATTCCTTGCTTTCATACCTTTGTGCATATAAACTTTGATCTCCATACCTAGAATTTCTTACCTTTATTTATTGGAATCCCACACTTATTGAAGGTTGAGCTCAAGTACGATATCATACACAAGAACTTTCCTAACCCCATATTCTTGCCTTAATTGTTTGAACCCTCCCCACTGAAATGACTTTTGATCTATTTTGATTGATTGATTTACTGTTTACTTTCAGCAGAATGGGAACTTATTGAAGAGGTTTTTTTTTTGCATCTATATTTTCAGTGTCTTGCACAATGCTTTGCACTGAAAAAATGTTCATATATTCATTACACTGAATTGACTTTATAATAGACCTGTCTTTATAATAGTTAAATTTTTAGAGATATCAGCATCATTACAGCTAGTGAGTAAGGTGATGTTGATGCCAGTAACAATTTTCATTTAGGAGAGGGAAGTGGCCTAAAATTAGTAGGCATGGAAGCAGAATCTTCCAGGTCTAGCATCATTTCTGTCCAGAGAGTTGTATGACCTTTTTTTAAATTTTTTATTTTTTAACTTATTTTGAGTTTTACAATTTTTCCCCTTATCCTTGACCAAATCATATGTTTTTTGTACCTTAGTTTTCTTATTGATAAAATGGGGGGTGGGGGTTAAATCAGATTACTTCTAATAGCCCCTCCAGTTTCAAGACTCCTTGATTCTATTACTTTAAAGATTCATTTGAGGGTTGCAGAGCTCCAATTGTTACTTAGAATAAAATAATTTAAAATTATTTTACTTGTATCTTTTATTTTTACATCACCTATATCTTCCTCCTCATTAGAGTTCTAGAGCGTTATTATGGAGTCTTTTATCTCTGGTTTTAATGGACCCAATTTTGAATCAGTTTAAAGTGAACATCACTTTTTCTTTCTCTTAATGCAGTTCTGGGTGTCGATTACCATCATGGGAGGTTAAAGGTGTTAGGTTGGAACACTTAAACTCTTAAATGTTTCAATTGCTGAAAATTCTATAATCCATCATAGTGAGAACTGTGAATTTTTTGAAAATATTCTAGAAATTTCTTTATTTCCTAACAGTATTTTCTTGCAGCTTCTGCATGATGAAAAGCTATAAAAGAGATCAAAAACTAAAAAAAAATTGTTGCGTTTGTTTAAGAAACTTAGTGGATAGGATACTACACTTGGAACCTGATTTCAAATTTTGTTTGAGCTATTCAATGTCTTTATGATCTGACCAAATTATTCTTCTTTAATACTCATAGTAGAGATTTTAGGATTTTAATAACTATCATTTATTTTACAAGGTTAGCTTAAGGCTTAAATGATTAAAATGTATATAAAATACTTTATAAATCTTAAACTGATATAGAAATATCAGCTATAACATGATAGAAAGGAAGCATTGACTTCTAGTTTGTCATATCTCCTCTTTATTGACATTTATCCATAACAAAATAGAAACACTATTTTGTGTGAATAGTTAAGAAGGTCCAGAACTGAAAGTTTGGGTCCACATCTAATTTATATTAATCAGGTAGACCTGGCTGCAGATAAATGGAACCTATTTACTTCCATGACCCCTCTTTTGACATTCAATCTAATATCATCACTTATGTCTTGGCTTACTTTCCCTAGATGCTCTGTTGTCACATGAAACTCAACATGTGCAAGATCAAATTCATCATTTCTTGAAAACCAGTTTCTCTTTAAGCCTTGCATATTTCTGTTAATGACAGTACCATTGTCCAGAATGTTTAGTCCTAAATCCTTGAAGCCATCCTTGATCTCCTTGCCCCCCACTGCGTTTACCCTGATATTATTAAATTGGAAATCAAGCCTTGAATTCTTTCTTCCTAATGCTCCTCACATATTATGATAGTCCAAGTCCCCATTTCTTCACACCTACTATATTAATTTACTAACTGGCATTATTTGCTCCCATTAGTCTCTCACTCTATTATTTGCAGAATTGTCAGAGTATGCATTTTTTTCTAAATTGTATTGAAATCATACTCATCTATGATATTTAATAGTGTGTTTAATAGTCCCTCTTTGCCTATAGATTTAAAATAAATGGACTTGTGATTTAATTCCTGAGAAGTAAGCTCTGTTTTTACCAATGCAGATTAATACTCAATCTGGAATTTATAATCCGAGTTACCTGAGTCATTCATAATAAGTAACATGCTAAGAATCACTCAGGTAACATTTTTCCAGACATGAAAATTAAAAGCAGAGCTTTTAAAATCCTATTCTGGTCCTCTTTCCACTACTGGATAGAGCAAAGTTCCAAATTCCTTAACCTGGAATTCAAGACCCACTAATGCTGAACCTCTAACCTAATTCTCTCGAACTTTCTTTCATACATGCTTTCTTATATCATTTGCAGTAAAACACATGTTCTTATTGTCTTTTGGACATATGTGCATTTCTGTCATTGCTCATTGCTTGTAATACAGTGATAAGACCAATATCTCCCTGATATAGTTTCTTTTTTTCCTCTTCACAGAGAGAATACAGAAGGATTTTTTACCTAAAAGAAGACAAAAATAACTCAGATCTTATATTCTTAGATTCACGGACACAACTTCGTGGTTATCTAGAGGAACAAAAAGGTGTGTGCTATGACCATTTGAGTCACTATACTCCAATAACCTGCTCATCAGATGCATTTCCAGATGGAGAAGAGGGGGAGTCACATTAATAGATGCTAAGTGACAATATATCCTTATCACATATTCTCACTGTGTTAGGTCACAGTAAGCCTCCTTGTATTAAATATTTAGAGACTTTCTAGTGCCTTGTTTTATATCAACATCTAACCTGAAATAAAAGGGTACTAATATTAGAACTTTATCTCCCAAAATACCCTAATTTCTTCCCCTCTCTTCCCTTGTGTATTTCAAATCTACCATTTGAGGCTTGGCAAGCTTCCCTAGCCCTTAATTTGCTTACACCTCTGGACACCTGGTATCTTGCTATCTATATCACTCCAAGCTCAGCAAGCTTTATCTTTTTTATGAAAGTTTCCATTTTTCCCCAAAGGATTTTATGTCCTCTACTAGTGAGGGGAGACTGTTTCTCTTGTCTTTTTATACCTTCCCTGTCCAATATAGTGTAATATATATATATATATATATATATATATATATATATTCAATAAATATTGATTACTTACCATATGACATTACAAAATCCGAAGAATTATTGGATCAGTGTGAGCATGATAAACAATTCAATGTAAAGACCTGTTTTCAACCCTGCTGGAAAACTTTGCTGCCAGCCCCAGAAGCACTAAAAGAAAAACAATAGTGTAGGAAAGTTTCAAGTGTCTTTCTGAGGTTACTCCACACACACAGCAAATATTCCCTGCATCATAAACACCTTGAGAAGTGCCAGCGCACTTGTGACTTGCTCTAAACCTAATGTTCTTTCTTATGGCAAGGGATAACTCAATAAACCTGGGATTATGTCTAGCCTTTTGGATAAAATTTTCCAAATGATAGAGCTAGAAAAAGTAATGAAATTTCCGGTAAAAAATGGGAAACCAGAGTTTTTGACTTCCCATTTGCATTTATAGGACATCCTTATACTTCATCTCTATCTTGAAGACTTAGTCAGGTGAGAAGTTTTCTACCCAAGACAAATGTCAGCATGTGAAAATGATTCTTAACACAATTTAGTAACTGCTACAAAACTCAGACATGAATATAAAATGGAAAGGGGGAATGAAGATCTTTTAATAACAAAGATTTTTTTTCAAACAACTGAGAACATCCATCTATCACCAAGCATATTCTATGGTTGATATTTAGATTGTTCTTTATTATCTCCATAAGCAACAGCAAAATGTAGAAACTGCATGAATGCGTAGAAGTTGCAAGGTCTGAAGAGGGTTTGGAGCCAGGAGCACTGGCCTCAGGGAGAAATTCTCAAGGCCAGAGAGGGGATGCGGTGTTAACAACTTTAGAATGGTAGACAATGACTGCCAAATCCCTACTACATCAGAGAAAAATCAGTGACATGTTAAATGACAATCTATGTGCCTCAAAGCCATATTTCTAAACTGTAGACCTAGATTTTTGCTCAACAAAATGACCCAAATCACATTTCTAGCTACATTGTTTATGAAGAGACTGAATGAGAGAAATAGTAAGCCACTTGACCCCTTCTACTAAATATGTTAACAAAAGACTTGGTTAAACAAAGTAGCCAACATTGGTTGGACACATGGGCTCAAAAACACAATGGAGTTTTAGTGAAGAGAGGGTGAAGATGCTTTGGAATTATGACTATTTGGTTTAGGAAAGTAGCACCATGACTTTGGTCAGTCATTTCATCTTCTTTGGTCTAAATTTCCTCATCTGTAAAATGAGAGAAGTTGGATTAGATGGCCACCAAAGAACCTTGTTGATTTTAGTTTCTAATTGCTTCTTGCTTTGCAGAATACAGCTGGGTGTAGCCAAGAGGTTAGATATCTACAAACAACCTATACATAATACAAGAGTAGTGGGTGAATTTCCCTGTGCTTGGCTGACTCCTCACAATGATTTTACTATCCTGATAACTATAGAAAATTAGATTGATAATGACATATATGTATATGTGTATATTAGCAGCAGAGACCAGAACTATTCATTTTTTTCATCCACTGAAAATGCATGTTTTATGTGAGAATTTCATGAGAAAAATCATAGAACTTTAAAGTTGAAATGACCCTTAGAGATCATCTTATCTTAAAGCTCTCTCTTTTTTACAGAGGAAGAAACTGAGGTGCATAGGTTCATGGAAAGGGCCTTAGAAAGTATAAAGTCTCTCATTTTCATTTTATTGATGGGAAATTCAAGACTTGTAGAGGTTAGGTGACTAGCACAATGTCAAATAATAATTGCCAGAGGCTGGCATTGAAAGCTGGTCTTAATGACTCCAAGACTAACACTCTTTCAAAGTTTATCCACTCTGGCTCAAAGGTGTATTCAGAGTCATGAGGCTAGTTTGTAACAGAGTTAAGTTTAGAATCTAGGTCTCCTGAATTTAGTCCAGAGCTCTCTTAGCTGAAGAGCACAATAAATGGTATGTTATTTTCTTCCTAGAGTGATTCCATTTCGTCCTGTCTTATCCAGAATTCATCTTCTTTCATCACCTCTACTCTCTCACTAATCTTCAATTGCTCCCTGTTTATTTCTACCCTCTACCAATTTACCAATCTCTCCCACCATCCTCAAAAATCCCTCACTTGTTCTGCACTAGCTATTGTCCCATATTTCTCCTTTTTGTGGCAAAATTTCTTGATGAGAACATTTTCCATTAGCATGCCCCTTTACTTTCTTTCCTCTGACTCTCTTCTTAACTCTTTGCAGGCTGACTTCTAAACTCATTATTCAACTGAAACTGCTCTATCTCAAGTTACTGATTATCTCTTAATTGCCAAATTTAATGGTATTTCCTCAATCTTGTACTTTTTTTTTAGTTTTTGCAAGGCAATGAGGTTAAATGGCTTGCCCAAGGCCACACAGCTAGGTAATTACTAAGTGTCTGAGGCTGGATTTGAACTCAGGTACTCCTGACTCCAGGGCCAGTGCTCTATCCACTGTGCCACCTATCTGCCCCAATCTTGTACTTTTTAAAACTTTTCTACAATTTTTGATACTCTCATACATCCTCTTCTTTTTTATTCTTTCTTTTCTCTAGGTTTTCATGTAACTGATCTCTCTCCTCTTCTTATTTTCCTAATGCCTCCTATGTCTTCTTTGTTAGATCATTATCTGCTTCATGTTCCCATTAGTGAGGGTTTTCCAAGGGTCCCTGGAATCCTTTTTTTCTTCTTTTTGACTTTTATTTCTTCTCAGTGTTCTTGGTTTCTATTGTCATCTCTATATGCCAATAACTCTCCGATCTGATTATCCAGCCCTAACATCTTTCCTGGAGTCCATTATTTATTTCATTTCCAACTGATTTTAGACATTTTGAACTGAACATTCTGTAGCCATCTTAAACTTTTCATGTCCAAAATTGAACTCATTATCTTTCTTCTCAAATTCACTTCTCTTCTTAACTTCATTACTTCTTTTAGGATACTACCATCACTTCCCTCAGGGACACATGTCACTTTTTTGTTCTAGTTTTTAAATGTTTGCCACCAGATTGTCTTTCTGGTCAGTAGGCTCCTCTTATCTGCTGTTCAGTTAAGTTCTAAGATAGTAAAATAGAGTCAAGTTGGGAATTAATATATAATCAGGTAACATTTCTTGTCATTGTCTATATTCCAAGGATGTTATAATGTGTGTGGTACTCTAAGTGTGTGGGTGGTAATCCAGATCCAAGTTATTTTCCTACTTGACAATGATCACAATTACATTTTTATGAGTTAAGATAATCAAAATAATAATGTGGGGCAAGAAAATTATGGTGAGAATAATAATAGCTAACACTTAAAATATTCCTTAACTTCCCTTACACATGCCAGACATAGTGCTAAACTCTTCACAATTATTACTGTTTGATCCCACTTTACAGATGAGGAAACTGAGGCAAAAAGAGATTGCCAAGTAATTTGCCAAGACTGAAACAGTCTGTGTCTGATTTTGAATTTCAACTCAGGTTTTCATGACTCCAGACTTGACTAGCTACTCCTAAAATGACAAAACCATTTTCTCCCTCAAACTGAAAGATTGGCATGTAAGAGAAATTCATAATCTAAACTGCAAGTTCATTTGAAATGCTTAATCAAATTTTCTTTTCTTATCAGGGAGGGAGTATCAGTGAAGAACTCAGAACTGGCAAAACAGAGGACAGGATTTCAGAATTATATGTATGTTGCAGTAGGAAAAAAAATAAAAGTTAAAGAATGAACTAATTTCAAAGAGAACTCAGTGATTCCAGAAGACTTTGGGGGATATATTTTTTAAGAGTTAAAATACCTTAGAGTCATGACAACTCAAATGCAGTTTTTTATGAGTAATAGATGTGATTCTTTCTATCTTAAGGTAAAATGTCTATGCCCAAAGCACAGATTTATTTTCACCTTCATTCTTATCTTGGAAAAACAGTCCACTCATAGAAGCCCCCTTTATCTGGGTTGGGCTCCTAAGTTCTCTAGCATGTGTTAAAACAAGAAAAAGAGAGAAGGATATTGAAGATGTTCTATCTGGGGGGCATCCTGTTAACTTCACCCTGTGAGTAATTGACTGATTTTTCTTTTGATAAAACTAAACATAGGTTTTTAAAAATGACTTCAAAACAAACTTTGGATCCATAAATCCTTTTCTCCTTCTCACTTCTCCTCCTATATCACTTGACAGTGCCTTTGAGAATTAAGGGAAAAAAATAACAACAACAAACAAACAAACAAAACCAGCCTTAAACCTTCTGGTAATGAAATGCACTTTAAAGAGGAAGGCAAAATGTAGGATTCCATTTTTTTGACACTCAACTGATAGAAAGCATTGTCTCTGGAGGGCCTATTCAATCAAAAACCTGAAATGCTAAAATAAGCAGTGAGCAGGAGTTGGAGAGAAGATTTTCATCAAAGCCCAATCTTCTGGGTGAGCTACTAGACTAGATTTCTTTTGGTTGTAGGTAATGTTCGTTTCTATAGGAACTGCACTAACTTTATCTCTTAACATATGCCCATTGCTTTTGATTCAGATCCAAAAGATATTCATGCCAGTGATTCTTAACCTCGAGTTCATGGACTTTTTAAATTTTTTTTGATAGCTGTATTTCAGTATAATTGGTTTTCTTTGTAATTTTGCATATTTTCACTTTTTTGTCTTTAAAATCTATGATTTTAAGGATTTCCCAGACTTCACCAAAATGCTAAAGGAGTCTGTGGTACCAAAAAGATTAGTAACACTGTATGTAGAGGGGAAGGTTGGAGTTCATGGGAACTATATTAATATGGTGAAATAAGATTATTTTGGAAGACAGGGATTGGTAACAGAAGCTTTGTATTTATAATCAGAAGAAAGGGCTTCCAAATTCTCATGTGCTATTGTTTTTGACCTTAGGAAAAAATCACATCCTCTCTGGGATTCAAGTTTTCCCACTTCTGAAATTTCTGTTCAGTCTAAAAATGTATCATTCCATGAACCTGGACTGCCTGAGAAATTGTGTAGCATGCTGGCTAGAGGAGTTGTGTCAAAATTAGAACATTTTGGGTTTGAGTATCACTTCTGCTATGTATTGGTCACAAAACTTAAAAAAACAAAGTGGGGACGCTGACATCACTCTAAAAATATATATAATAACCCAATCATAGAAGAGGAAGATGGCTCATTGCTCACCCAAAATAGCTGGTCCTAGAGTTTGTATCCTGAACAACTATGCCTAAACTATGCAAGTTTTGATTCTCTCCAGGACTACTAACCCTACACGCCAGTTATAGCTATATCCTGAACACCATAGCAGCAGCTAAACAAGTGATTAAGAAAATCTGCATGTGCATCCCCATACTTCCCCCCTCTCCCATATATTATTCCAACTCCTCCAATAACTTCATGGACCAAAGAACAGGATGTCTCAAGACAATAATTGATTAAGAAGAGCCTTGGATCTTCCCTTTTAGAGTCATTAATTTGATTACATTCTTCTCTAAATCCACTCTTTTCCAGCTTCCCTATTACTGTCAATGGTATTCCATATTTCTAGGCATGAAAGATTTCAACCGCAGTGTCATCCTCTATTACTCACTCTCATTTATCTCATATTATTTTTTTAAATGATATTTTTTGCATAGGTGATATATAAATATCTATCCCCTTCCTTTCACTTTACTCCTTACATAGCTGAACCATTTTGTTTTACCCTTTACATTTTAAAATTTACAATATCTCTTGAGTTTGATCCCATCTTTCTAGTCAAACATTCACTTTTAATATGTAGCTCCAACTGCTACTCCATTGAAAAAAATCCAATGATCTCAAAATTTTACAACACAAAATCTCTAGTTTGCCTATATGGCATAAATGAGTCTGAAACCTATATAGTATAGTTATGATAGACTCCTCTCTATCTCTCTAAGCATCATGGATTTTCCCCCCCTGTACATAACTAATAATTTAGCCCACCTCACTTACATGAATCAGTCAATGAATTAACAAGCATTTATAGGACACTTACAGCAAATTAGAGCTTGGACTCACTTTTAGTCAAGGGGACACTAAGTCACCTAGCTGTGTGGCCTTGGGTAAGTCACTTAACCCTGTTTGCCTTGCAAAAACTTAAAAAAAAGAAGACACTAAGATCCTATTATCCTAATATTCCAAAGGAAAGAGAAAAAATTGTACAAAAATATTTATAATGGTTCTTTTTGTGGCAGTAAAGGTTTGGAAATTGAGAGAATGTCCATCAACTGGGGAATGAATGAACAGGTTGTGGTATGTGTAATCATGATGGATTACTATTATTTTATAAGAAATGATGAGCAGGATAGTTACAGAAAAACCTGGGATGATATATATGAACTGATGCAAAATCAAGTGACTAGAATCAGTGGAATATTGTAAACAATAACAACAACAACATTGTAATAATGATCAACTGGGAAAAACATAGCAACTGTGATGAAGACAGTTTCAAAGAACTTATGATGCAAACTGATGAACTCATGCTTTATAGACTTTATTTTTCTTGGGGGGGTTTTGAGTGGTTTTGTCCTTTTTTAGCACAGCTAATATAGTTTTGAGTTTCACATAATATGATAGCATTGCTATAATTGATATATTACTTGCCTTCTCAAGGGTAGGAAAGAGATAAAATATACAAAGACAATTTAGAACTTAAAGTTTTTAAAAATGAATGATTTTTAAATGTTTTTATGTGCAACTGGAAGATACCCCCAAATTGACTTTCTCTCTGTGTCCATAGACAAATATGTTAATCGTCAAATATAGTCCAT
This sequence comes from Macrotis lagotis, assembly GCF_037893015.1. Classification (NCBI taxonomy): domain Eukaryota; kingdom Metazoa; phylum Chordata; class Mammalia; order Peramelemorphia; family Peramelidae; genus Macrotis; species Macrotis lagotis. The sequence goes on from NC_133663.1 coordinate 97,571,357, forward strand.
GTTCATAGTCAAACAAACTTCAAGAACACTCCAACACATCACTTGGCACAAGATATAATGATAATTTGATATAACTTCATATAAATTTTCCTTTCCATGCAAATGCACTTTAAAGATAATTATAAGCAGATAATATAATTTTATTTTGAAAGAAACATTTCATTTTGTTCTATTTTCTTTAAGAATTAAAAAATGGGATTTTTGTCCAAGATGAGGGAGAGAAGACAGGCACAGTTCTAAAGTCTTCTGATCTTTCCCCATCTATCATATGACACAAACTTCTTAAAAAAAAATCCGACCCACAAAACCCAGAAAGAAAAGCCAGGAGAAAGAACATCTACCTCAGGATTTGTCTCCCTCAGCAGCACTGGACAATTTCAGGCTGGTGAGTCTGGGTGCAGAGGGCAGATCAGCCCCAGATCAGCCAGATTAGCAGCTGAATTGGAGCTGGGAGTCTGAGGGCCTGAGAGCCAGACCTGCTGGATCAGTGGTGGGGCTAGATAGTGGGGCCTTGAGTCAACTAGGGAGCAGGGGCACACTGACCCTCTCGAGCTTGCCAGCAGGGCTGGGGGAAGAGTTCTGGTGCAGGAAAGCTGCGGACACACCATCCCTGGGCTCCTCTGGTCTGAGGAATTCTGTGTCCACACCTCCATTGTGGCTGAGGCCTCTTCCTGGACCAAACAATTACAGACTACTTCTGCCACAGGTACAGGTGTTGTGAACAGAATAACCAGCCCAGCTGACAATAGGGAGAGAGATGACCTCAGGCTAGGGCAAAGCCCACCACTGATGAAGGTAAAAGGATTCAATAGCTCCAACTCCTCCCTTCAAGCTAAGGGAGAAGGCCTCAATCAAGGTCACAGACATTCCAGAGAAAGCAACCAGCACCTCCTACTGGCCAACCAGAGAAATTGCACTCAATGAGTAAAGCCTCTATTGATCCCAAGCCCCTGTGAACCAGCCCCTCCCCAACTCAAGGTCTTAGCAAAATGAAGGAGGCTCAGTAGAACGGTGGATCCATAGAAAAATTCCTGGAAAGGAAAGACCCTAACTCAGAGAGACCTGGAACCTCTGAGGAGAATACGACCTGGTCTTCAACACAGAAAGACTTCCTTGAAGAAATAAGGAAGGTGTTTAAAAAACAACTGGACAATCTGGGAGAGACAATTAATATCTTGCAACAAGAAAACAAATCCTTAAAAAAATACAATTGGACAAATACAAAATGAGAATAATTCTCTCAGATCCTCAATTGGGCTAATGCAAAAAGAAAATAATTCTCTCAAAGCCTCAATTGGTCAAATGGAAAGCTCTTTCAAAAGTAGAATGGACCAAATGGAAAAGGAGTTGCAAAAAGGTTAATGAAGAAAATTCCTCTCTAAAAAAATGGAGTCTGCAGAAACTAATGACACCATAAGACAGCAGGAGCTAGTTAAATAAAACCAAAAAAATAGAAAAAATTGAAGAAAATGTAAAATACCTCATCAGCAAAACCACTGACCTTGAGAATAGGTTGAGGAGGGGCAACCTGCAAATTATTGGACTTCCCAAAAGCATTGAAAAGGAAAAATACCCTGGACTTAATATTACAGGAGCTAGTGATGGAAAACTGCCCTGATACCGTGGAACCAGAGGGCAAAGTAGTTATTGAAAGAATACATTGATCCCCTCCAGAAAAAGATCCTAAAATGAAAACACCAAGGAATGTTATAGCCAAATTCCAGAACTATCAGATAAAAGAGAAAATCCTGCAAGCAGCCAGAAAGAAAGAATTTAAATATCAAGGAGCCACAGTAAGGATTACGCAGGACCTGGCTGCATCAACATTAAGGGATCGAAGGGCCTGGAATGAGATATTTCGAAGAACAAGGGAGCTTGGAATGCAGCCAAGAATCCAGTATCCCGCAAAGTTGAGCCTTCTCTCCCAGGGAAAAAGATGGACATTTAACGAAATTGAAGAATTCCAAAAATTCCCGATGAAAAGACCAGAGCTAAATAGAAAATATGGACATCAAACAGGAGGTTCAAGAGACACATGAAAAGGTAAAAAAAAAGTTGGCAGTAAAACACAATTGCTATCCAATAAGTTGAAACTGGCTATATTCCAGCATGGGGAAAAAGATTCTCATAAATCTTGAGAATTGTAACTGTAACAGAGAGAATATACCTAGCCAGAAGTGATGGACATTCATGACCTATCCATGAGACTGCTATCCAATGGAATGTAACTGGCTTTAACCCCACTTGGGAGAAAGACTGTAATAACTCTCAAGAATTTTAACTCTATTAGACAGAATGTACATAGCTAGAAGTGACAGATACTCAGAATTTTCTATGACTCAGATAGAAAGGTCTAAAAAACACTACCTCCTTAAAAAGGGGGACAGGAAGGAGTCGGGAGTCGGGAGGGAATTGAATGGGGGTAAATATCATTACACTAAGAGGTACAAAATATGCATGGTAATAGAGGGGAAGAAGGGAGGAGATGAGAAACACCTGAATCGTCTTCTCATCAGACTTAGCTTACAATCAATTTACACATACTTAGTTAACTTAAAAATCATCTAACCTTTCAAGGATTAAAAGGGGTAAAGGGGAGGGGGAGGGAGAAAGGGAGGGGGAGTGGGGAAAAAAGGGGAACTAACTAAAGGAATGGAAGGGAAAAGGGAAAAAGGGAAAGGGTAAAGAAAGGGGAGGGGGTTATATAGGAGGGCAAACACACTGAAGGGGGTGGTATTCAGAAACAAAATACTAGGGAATATGGATAAGGGGGAAGGGGGAAATACAAACAGAGGGAAAAAAGTATGGAGCACAATAAAGAATTAGCAATCATAACCTTGAATGTGAATTGGATGAACTCTCCCTTAAAATGTAAGCAAATAGCAGAGTGGATAAAAAAAACCAGAATCTGGTAATATGCTGCTTACAAGAAGCTCATTTGAAGAAATAGAGTAAGGGTAAAAGGTTGGAGCAAAATATATTTTGCTTCAGCTGAAGTAAAAAATGCATGGGCAGCAATCCTTATCTCAGACAAAGCAGCAGCAAAAACAGATAGAATTAAAAGAGATAAGGAAGTAAACTTTATCCTCCCAAAAGGTACCATAGATAATAAAGCTATTTCAATACTGAATATATATGGACCCTATGGGACAGCATCCAAATTCTTAGAGGAGAAGCTGAAAGAACTACAGGAAGACACAGACAGCAAAACTCTACTAGTGGGAGAACTGAACCTCCTGCTCTCAGATCTAGAAAAATCGAATCATAAAATAAACAAGAAAGAAGTTAAGGAGATAAATAAATTGTTAGAAAAACTAGATATGGTAGACTTATGGAAGAAATTGAATGGGGATAGAAAGTAATATACCTTTTTCTCTGCAGTACATGGAACATATAAAAATTGACCATGTACTAGGACATAAAAACCTAATGATCAGCTGCAGAAAGGCAGGAGTAGTGGATACATCTTTCTCAGATCACAATGCAATAAAAGTCATATGCAATATTGGGCCAAGGAGATATAGACCCAGGACCAATTGGAAACTGAATAAACCTCATTTTAAAGAATGAGTGGACCAAAAAACAAATTATAGAAGGAATTAACCATTTTATCCTAGATAATGATAATAATGAAACAACATAACAAAACCTATGGGATTCACTCAAAGCAGCTCTCAGGGGATATATTATAGCTTTAAATGCTTACATGTACAAATCAGAGAAAGAGGAAATCAATGAATTAAACATACAACTGAAAAAAATTAGAGAAGGAACAAATTAAAAATCCCCAATTAAATAGCAAATTAGAAATTCTAAAAATTAAAGGAGAAATTAATAAAATCGAAAGCAAAAAAACTATTGAATTAATAAATAAAGCCAAAAGCTGGTATTATGAAAAAAAAACCCCAAAAAACTGATAATCCCCTGGTCAATTTGATTAAAAAAAGAAAGAAGAAAATCAAATTGTTAGTATCATAAATGAAAAAGGTGAACTCACCACCAGTGAGGAGGAAATTAATCCAAAATTATTTTGCCCAACTCTATGCCAATAAATATTATAATCTAAGTAAAATGGATGAATATTTACAAAAATATAAGTTGCCCAGGTTAAATGAAGAGGAGATTAAATAGCTAAACAACCCTATCTCAGAAAAAGCAATTCAACAAGCCATCACTGAACTCCCCAAGAAAAAATCTCCAGGGCCTGATGGATTCATAAGTGAATGCTACCAAACATTTAAGGAACAATTGGTTCCAATTCTATATAAACTCTTTGGAAAAATAGGGAAAGATGGAACTCTGCCTAAATCTTTCTATGAAAGCAATATGGTGCTGTTACCTAAACCAGGAAGAGTTAAAACAGAGAAAGAAAATTATAGACCTATCTCCTTGATGAATATAGACGCAAAATTCTTAAATAAAATCTTAGCAAAACAATTACAACAAGTTATCACCAGGATAATACATTATGATCAAGTAGCATTTATACCAGGAATGCAGGGTTGGTTCAATATTAGGAAAACTGTGAGTATACTCAATTATATCAACAACAAACCTATCAGAAATTATATGATCATATCAATAGATGCTGAAAAAGCTTTTGACAAAATACAGCATCCATTCCTATTAAAAACACTAGAGTGTAGGAATAAATGGATTGTCCCTTAAAAATAATTAGCAGTATCTATCTGAAACCATCAACAAGCATTATATTCAATGGGGAGAGGCTAGAGGCATTCCCAATAAGATCAGGGGTGAAACAAGGGTGCCAGTGATCACCACTAATATTCAATATTGTATTAGAAATGTTAGCTTCAGGAATTAGAGAAGAAAAAGAAATTGAAGGAATTAGAATTGGGAAGGAAGAAACAAAACTCTCACTCTGTGCAGAGGACATGATGGACTACCTAGAGAATCCCAAGAAGTCATCCAAGAAACTACTGGAAAGAATTAGCAATTTTAGCAAAGTTGCTGGTTCTAAAATAAACCCTCATAAATCCTCAACTTTTCTATATATGTCTAGCAAGATACAGCAGGAAGAGCTAGAAAGAGAAATCCCATTCAAAGTAACCTCAGACAATATAAAATACCTGGGAGTCTATTTGTCAAGACAGACTCAGAAACTTTTTGAAAACAATTATAAAACACTTCTCACACAAATTAAATCAGATTTAAATAACTGGGCAAATATCAACTGCTCATGGATAGGTAGAGCTAATATAATGAAAATGACAATTCTACCAAAACTAAACTACCTGTTTAGTGCCCTACCAATCAAAATTCCAAATTACTTTAATGAGTTAGAAAAAATTGTAAGTAAATTCATATGGAAAAATAAAAAATCAAGAATTTCCAGGAGCTTAATGAAAAAAAAGCACAAAAGAAGGTGGCTTACTCTACCTGATCTAAAATTATATTATAAAGCATCAGTCATCAAAACTTTTTGGTACTGGCTAAGAAATAGAGTGGTGGACCAGTGGAATAGACTAGGTGCAAAAGCAGGAGACAATTATATTAATCTGCTGTTTGATAAACCCAAAGAGTCCAGCTATTGGGATAAAAGCTCCCTCTTTATAAAAACTGCTGGGATAATTGGAAGTTAGTATGGAAGAAACTTAGATTAGACCAACACCTCAAACCCTTTACCAAGATAAGATCCAAATGGTTACAGGACTTAGACATAAAAACACAATACTATAAGCAAATTAGAAGATCAAGGACTAGTTTACCTCTCAGATCTATGGACAGGAGAACAGTTTATGACTAAGGAAGAGTTGGAGAACATCACCAAAAACCAACTAGATGATTTCGATTACATTAAATTAAAAAGCTTTTGCACAGGTAAAAACCACTGTAACCAAGATGAAAAGAAATGTAGTAAATTGGGAAACAATATTTACAACTAATGATTCTGACAAAGGACTCATTTCTAAAATATACAGAGAACTGAGTCATATTTTTAAAACAAAAAGCCATTGCCCAATTGACAAATGGTCAAAGGATATGCAAAGACAATTTACAGATGAGGAGATCAAAGCAATACATAGCCACATGAAAAATGGCTCTAAATCATTAATTATTAGAGAAACGCAAATTAAAGCTTCTTTGAAGTACCACCTCACACCTCTCGGATTGGCCAATATGACCAGAAATGATAATTATAATTGTTGGAAGGGTTGTGGGAAATCTGGGACACTATTACACTGTTGGTGGAGCTGTGAACTCATCCATCATTTCTGGCCAGCTATTTGGAACTATGCCCAAAGGGCGACAAAAATGTGCATACCCTTTGACCCAGAAATACCACTACTGGGTCTATACCCTGAAGAGATGAGGAAAAAGGGTAAAAACATTACTTGTACTAAAATATTTATAGCAGCCCTGTTTGTGGTGGCAACAAATTGGAAATCAAGTAAATGTCCTTCAATTGGGGAATGGCTTAGCAAACTGTGGTATATGTATATCAAGGAACATTATTGTTCTATTAGAAACCAGGAGGGATGGGATTTCAGTGAAGCCTGGAGGGATTTGCATGAATTGATGCTGAGTGAGATGAGCAGAACCAGAAAAACACTGTATACCCTAACAGCAACAGGGGGGTGATGTTCAACCTTGAAGGACTCACTCATTCCATCAGTGCAACAATTGGGAATAATTTTGGGCTGTCTGCAAAGGAGAGTGCCATCTGTATGCAGATAAAGAGCCATGGAGTTTGAACAAAGTTCAAGGAGTATTCCCTTTAATTTAGAAAAAAAAAAACAGATATCTTATTGTCTGATCTTGTTACCTCTTAGACTTCTTGTCTCTTCCTTAAGGGTATGATTTCTCTCTAATCACACTCAATTTGGAAAAATGTACAACATGGAAACAAAGTAAAGACTGACAGGTTGCTTTCTGTGGTGGGGGGGAGGGAAGTAAGACGGGGGGGGAATTGTAAAACTCAAATAATATCTTCAATAAAAAATTTTAAAAAATTAAAAAATGTACTTCAATTGATACAACTTAATCCTTTTAATTATTCTTACATTCGGTTCTATTAAGCTCTCACTGGAGATATGAAGAAAAGCTAAATTATCTCCTTATTTGCTAGGAGCTCAGCATTGTAATGGGGAGGATATTTTTAAAAATTATATTTTATATTTTCCTTAAAGATATGATTTCTCTCTCAACATATTCAATTTAGATCAATGGATAGCATGGAAACAATATAAAGACTATCAGACAGCCTTTTGCTGGGTGTTGGGGGAAGGGAAGTGAGATTATGGGGGAAAATTATAAAATTCAAAAATAAATTTAAAAATATACATACAAAATATTTTTGGACAAATATACATATATGCATATGTATGAAAACATATAATGTATGTCACATATAAGTGCACATATTTTATATATATGCATATATATATATATATATACATACACATATACATATAAAATCTAAATAAAAAAATACGAGACAGAACCCATGGGAAGTGTTACTGTCCTTCATGGACTATAGTATCAGCCTTTTAGAAGCTGTGATGAAGACAATGATCCAAGACAGTTTCTTATTTTTTCAGTCAGGTGTGAAAGAGCAAAATGGTGGATTGGACAGGAGGCAATACTTTTAACAACCCACTCATGGGGTGTATGCATGTGTGTATGTGGGGGGGGGCTAGAGAAATACAGCATATCCTTATTAATCCTGGTCTGCCCTAAACTTGACCTTTCTTACCATCTCCAAAAAAAAAGAGAAAATTAACAGTTTGATAGTGTAAACTGAATAGCAGAATAACGTGTTTAACTAAGTTAATGGAACAAGTGTTTCTTAAGGGCTTTGACACATTAATTTGCTCCCAATTAAAAGAGCTGCTGGATTTCACCTCAGAACGTCATTTTTAGGCAGTTGTCACACTAAGATCCCATTAGCCTAAGTAATAAAACTGTACTTCTCTTAAGATATTCCATAATTCAGACTGACTTCCCTTCTGATTAATGAGAATAAGTGAGGTCATACTGATCACCCCAGTGTGATTAAAAGAGAATAAAACCAAGATGAATGTCATTCAGCAAGCATGTATCAAGTGTCTCCTAGATGCCAGGAATAGTTCTACACATTGGGGATACAAGGAAAAAATTGTAATGTCCCCCGATCTTCAAGGAGTTTATATATAAGAGAATTACAAGTTTCAACTATTATATTAAATGAGATTGAAGGATAGTCTATAGTTTTACTTAGAGGAACTAGATCTATAGCTCTTAAAAAGTTTTCTTATTGTAATTCAGATTGAAAAAATGCCAAAGCTTTATATTGGTATCCCCTTATTTGTAACTGAGAAAACTGGAAATAGCACAACAGAATGAATCCTAACTATAAGGCAAACTGACATAAACCAAATGTTCATGATAGGTCCACCTACTCTTCACAAATGGAACCAGACTAGGAACAGTAGGAAACTTGCCCATCACTAATTTTAATCTACTTTATTGACGTTCATCCTGATTTGATTGGAGATGGCAGAAAAGGCTCATTTAACATTAACATTAAACACTACAGGATAGATTACAAGGGTCACAGACTTCTGGGGGAAAACAAACAGTGGACTGTGTTTAGTTTAACAGATGCTATGATGAATGTTTAAATGTATCATACAAGTTGTCTGAAAAAATCTTAAAATATAAACGCATATATATTTTATTCATATATACATAATATATGAATAAAAGTCACTGTAAGAGATGAAATTATTACTATGTCCTTCAGCATTTCACGAAGTGATTTGGTAAAATTGACTTCTACCTAATCCACACTATGCTCATTTCTTCAGCAACATTTTATCTGTGGGTTGTTGTTGAGACATTTTTACTGTTTACCAGATGGGACAAGACTTTACATAACTTAAAACATCTGCTCTCCTAGCAGTCCAATATGATAATGCATTTATGTTCCAGAATTACCCTATTCATTTCTTTTTAAATGATCATTTAAAATATTGTAGTATGGGCAAGTTTACATGTTAATTGCCAGAGACATTTAACTCTTTCCCTCCCCCTTTTATTATTACTGTTACATGTTTGTCTTAATTCTGGATAAGCCATATTGTGAGTCATGACTAGCGTGAAATATTTGGATATTCCTCCCACTTTTTGAATGTTTGACTTGGCAAATTAGTTGTTGTTTATGTCACCCATAATTTCATATAGATACCTGTTTACATTTCTCCAAATGTAAACACAAACTATTGGAAATCATTTCAGATAATGCCAAGGATCTGAATAAACTATAGGACAGAGTGTTTGTTTTTCGTCAATTGTTTTTTATTTATTTATATTTATTTTCATCCACATGCACATGTATACTTTTAAGTTACAAAATTACCTTTCATCCTCCCTTCCCACCCCCCTCCCCATAGCATTGTTTGTTTTTGTGTGTGTTTTGTTTTGTATTTCTTCCTCTGGATGGGGATAGCATTGTCCATAGCTGCTTTAATACAGTTGTCCAGTTCTCTGAACTGCTGAGAGTAGCTGCTTCCATCAAGGTTGTTCATTTTACAATGTTGTTGTTAATGTGTACATTGTTTTCTTGGTTCTACTTCATTCGCTCAGCATCAGATCCTGTAAACTCATTCCATGCTCCTCTAGAGTCTGACCATTTATGGTTTCTGATAGAACAATTATATTCCATAGTATTCATGTACCATATCTTGTTTAGCCATTCTCCAATTGATGGGCATCCCTTCAATTTCCAATTCTTTGCCACTACAAAAAGAGATGATATCAATATTTTGGAACATGTAGGACTTTTCCCTTTTTTATAATTTCTTCTGGATATAGACCTAGAATTGGAATTGCTGGGTCAAAGGGCCCATATTGCTCTCCAAAAATGTTGGATGCATTCACAACTCCACCAGCAATGAATCAATATCCTAATCCTCCCACAACTTCAGCAACATTGATCATTTTTCCCTTTTTCTCATTGGGGCCGATCTGATAGGTATGAGGTGATACCTCATTTTTGTTTTAATTTGCATTTCTCTAATGAATAATGATTTGCATCATTTTTTTCATATGATTATATATAACTTTTATTTCTTCATTTAAAACTGTCTGTTCATATCTATTGAGCATTTATCACTTGGGAAATGACTTGTAACCTTATAAATTTGATGCAATACTCTCTATATATTTTAGAAATGACCTTTATCAGAACTCCTAGTTTCTTTCCCAGCTTTTGGCTTACCTTCTCATTTTGGAAGCATTGATTTTATTAGTGCAAAACCTTTTTAATTTAATATAGTCAAAATCATTCATTTTGAAGTTTATAATGTGCTCTAATTCTTGTTTGTCATAAATTTATTCCCTTTCCATAGATTTGATAGATAGAGTATTTCTTGGTCTATTAATTTATCTATGGTGTTGCTCCTTATGACTAAATCCTGTATCCATTTTGACCTTAAGACAGAGTTTTTGTGGAACGATGACCATCATATTGATGATTCCTTGAAGAGTAGTTTCTATGACAGCATTTACTCTTTAATAATGTTAAGTGGGGGCGTCTAGGTGGCACGGTGGATAGAGCACAGGCCCTGGAGTCAGGAGTACCTGGGTTCAAATCCAGCCTCAGACACTTAATAATTACAGAGCTGTGTGACTTTGGACAAACCACTTAACCCCATTTGCCTTGCAAAAACCTAAAAAAAAAGAGTTTATGGGGACCTACCCAAAGGTGGGGGATATGTGAGTGAAGAAAAGGGCACATGCAACTTAAGTGAGGAATGTTGTGAAGGGAGATAAAAGATTTAGCAATAATTTCTCTATGGGGGTTAAATGCAGGTTAACAGTCAAGGATAACAATGAGGTTGAAATCATGAGTGGTTGAGAAGACCATGTTGTCTTTGATAGTAACAAAGAAACTGGGAAGAGGAGATGGTTTGGGGGAAATGATTAATTTTTTGACATCTTGTATTTGAGATGCTTCTGAGAAATCCAGTTAGAGATTTCCAAAACTAGTTGGAAATACAAAACTGAGGCCCATATGAGTGACAAGAGCTAGATATATAGAAAGAGGACTTGGGGGCAAAGATAAATTTTTTTTGACATGATGTGTTTAAGGTGCTTATAAGGAATCCAGTTAGAGATGATCAAAATATACCTGGTTGGTATTATAAAACTGGGCCTCAGATGAGAGACAAGGGCTAAATATATAAATATGGAAATCGGCTGTATTAAAATAATAATTGAGTTCATGAGACTCAATGAGACATCAAGTAAGATATAGTAGAAGGAAAAGAGAAGATCTATGAAAGAGCTTTGAGAGGCATTAAGAATAAATAAGGGTGACATGGATGAAGATTCAACAAAGGAGGTTGACAGAAAATCTAATAGATAGGAGAATCAGGAGAGAATAGTTTTATAAAACTATAAGGAGGGGAGATCACTCAAGAAGAAAGGGTGATCAATAGTGCTAAGTGCTATAATAAACACTGAGATAAGGATAAAAATTACATAATTATTCTACTCAAAGAATATATATTGTATTGGGGAAAACTGTAGGTATACATAAGTGCATATTCAAAATATATTTAAAAATATAAGACAATTTCACGTGAAGGAGGCATTAGTAGCAAGTGGAATCAGAAAAAAAAACATATTTGGTGATGGAATTTGAGCAGAGATTTGAAGCAAGTTACCTGAGAAGTGGAGAAGGGGAGTAGGCATGGCAGAAATCATTCAACAAAATGGGAGATGGAATATGTGAGTGAGGAACTGCAAGTAGCAGATGAAGAGTAAATTTAGCACATAATAGATATTTATTGTATGTTTGTTGGTTGATTGATACAGGTCAGTTTGATTACACTATAAAGTATATGAAGAAAACAAATATTTAATAAGCCTTGAAAGATTATTGTTTGTCTTTCATTCTTAAAATGAAACATGATATTAGGAAGTTGATGTCATGATTTGAGAAAGAATTGAATTTAAGTGAGGGAGGGCTGTACCAAGTCATCAGACTCACTCTTTCCTCCAGAGTCATCTGAGTTTAGTGGCAAGATATAAATCAGAATGACTGAAGATAACTCCAGATGGAGTGGGAAGCCTTTGCCTTTCTAAATTAAGGTCTTTCCTTGGTCTCAATTGAAGTGAGGAAACACCCATTCAGAGATTAAAGATGGGTAAGAAATGAGGCAAAGAATGACCTCTTTTATCTGGTCAAAAACAAAATCAATCTAGAAGGGGAAGACACTCAGGGTTTCTGAGCAAAACAAACAATTGCTATTTACCTTCACTCTGAGTCAAGAAGGAAGGGAAGGAGGAAAAGAGAGAGGGAGGGAGGAAGAGAAGGAAGGAGGAAGAAAGGAAGTATGCAAGGATGGAATGAAGGAACAAAGGAACAAAGGAATGAAGGAATGAAGGAAAAAAGAATCTGTGTTTCCCAACCTGGAACTCATCAGTTTTCCTAATCATAACTATTACTTGCAGGAACAACTTCTACTACTCAGATCGTTGAGGCTAGATTTGAACTCAGGTACTCCTGACTCCAGGGCCAGTGCTCTATCCATTGTGCCATCTAGCCACTCCCCCCATAAACTCTTGTCTCTATTATTGCAATAGGTTTTTAGTTAATCTCCCTTCCTCATGCTTGCTCTCCTCCAATCCATCCTAAATTACAATGTGATTTTTTTCCCTAAAGCATAGATGTGACCATGATACAATTCTCTTCCCCATCCGTAAACTGCACTGATTCTCTATTCATTCCTTAATAAAATATGAAGTCATGGTTTTGAATTTAAAGTTCCTTAAAATCTGAAATTCTTCCTAATTTTTGAGTCTTCTTTTTACTCTTTTTCCTAGTGTACAATTTATTCACACTGGTCATTTTGTTTTACTGGTACATAGCAACATCTATTGTCCTTCATTCTCAAAGAAGATTCTAGGTGGTGCAGTGGGTACAGCACCACATAGCATTGAGCCTTTGAATGGCACATATACACATACATATAAATTACTGCAGTAAATATTATGATTTGCCCTCCTCCTTCCTATATTCCAACTTCCTCTTTTCTTTTAGCAATAGCTGTAATTCTTCATTTTCTTTGTCTTTTTATTTCTTCCTCCCTTCCTAGTTTATCCTATTTCTCTCATAACCATGAAATAATTCTCAAAATATTGCAATTCTACAAAACAAAGATTGGAGATACAATGGAAAGACAGTTCTCACAACTTCCCTTTAGAGATACAAGGACCATTTACATATTTTTCATCCTTGGACTTTAGTTTTTGCTCATGCCTATTCCTCTCAAATTAGTCTTCTGCCAATTTTCCTTCTAGTGTGCTATAAATATGAATTATCAGGGGAAATGTGTTCAACTATGATCTCCTGGAAATGACACTCTGGCGTTTTATATATTTTTGCTACTTATGTGTTATTTGTATTTGCTTTCATTTGTTATTGCTATTCACTATTGATAGAAATGTCAAGTTATATAGAATGGCATGGAGGTTACCTGCAAAATGTATTTGATCATATAGCTTATTCAGTACTCTTCAATTAACCTATAATCAGGCCGTAGGATAATTTAGGCTTTGACTAGCAAAGAGCAATTATTGGAGTAATAGCACTTTGACATAGCAAATAAGAAGTTGAAAGAAACTTTTCAATACAATAAATTACATCATGAGATTTGAAAGAGGAAACAAGAAAAATATTTAATTTTAGCTCCTTTCACCTTACGTTGGTTACATTTGTTCAACATAAATAGGGGCAAGAGACAGAGTATTCCACTGCAGGTTTTCCACATTTGACAGCTCTGTTATACCAACTTTGACAGGGACTTTGTGCACCATTGATGTATGTAGCATATAACAATGGTTATTGTAACCAGAAGTAATTCTCCATTTCAGCCAGTTTTCTTAGGGAAAAATCTTGGGGCGGGGTTCAGTTGCTTGCACCTTTACAATTGATATAGAAGATGTATGGGGGTGGGAATATTATGTGCCTATCACATAGATTCAATGCACTTTGAGACCTCGACGTTTTCTAAAGCAAATGAGAATAGAGGGGATGAAAAGGAAACAAATGAATACCATACAAATGTTTTGTGGTACATATGTTTTAAAGCATCACTGGTATGCATTCCTGATTTGTGTCTTAAAGAGCAATTCCACCATTTGAAATGAATCACAATAAAAATTCATAACTATCCAGACTATAAATAATATATTGAATTTTTCAAAGAGAAAACTTACTAAAAATGCATATTTTCTATGAGTCAAATCAAGCTCATTTTTACATGATATTAATTAAATATTTCTTTCAAAGGTCAATCTCTGAATAGAAAAACCAGAGGATTAAAAGGTTTATATGATTTCTTGAAAACTGAATAATAAATTGAACAATAAAATGAACAATAAAAAACCAATCTACTCTCTCAATGCAACCAATTACATCAGATTATATTTATTACATAGTTCTGAAATATACAAGCATCTTCTTGTACAGTGTTTCTGTTCATATTTCTACTAAATCTTTCTAAATGCTTATACAATTGTCATTTTTAAGTCATATCAGTTATTATTTTCAGAAGATTTTTTCTCCCTTAATCCTGTTCTTAGAATAAATTTTCCCTGGATTTGATTAAAAATTAAAATTGAGTTCAGAAAACATCCAGGTCTTTAAAAAAATTGACTACCCAAGACATTTTGCAAATGTATAATGTATGCAAATTTCAATTGGTGGTGCCTTCTTTTATTGTATTTTGTAAACATTTATTGAACTGAATGGAAAGTCAAATTAACTTACTTTCTACTCTGCTTTGGCAAAGAAAGGGATTTTCTCCTTAAAACAAACTCCCCTCTTTTTATTGACAATAGTTTTCTAGAGATTTTGCATGCCTACAAGTCATAGAACATTGCAGCCTCTGAAGAACTGAAATTGAGATCACCCAAAGGGAAATAGAGAGCCCCTTGGTGGGCATAAATAGGCTGTAATACTTGACAAACAAGAAGCTAAATGGAAGAAGTGACCTCAGAAATGTCATGAAAGAAGTGTATGATGAGGAATAAAAATAAAAATGGGCTAGTCATATTTTACTATAAAGGATCACTAATGAAGAGAATACATACTTTATTGATATATATATTATATATATGTATATATATATATATATATATATATATATATATATATATATATATATATATATATATATAACATTAATATCACAATAGCAAGTATCTGCCCAGGACATTGGGCAGATAATATGTAGTGAATTTAGGAAATAAAATGAAGGAGGCACAGATGCATTAGAACCATATCAGTGGTGGGGGAATTCTGTACCAATCAGATATCAAATCCATTGGTGTATTTCAAAATAGTCAAGATAGACAAGAGAACATTGAAGGACAATATAGGTGGAGGCAGAGGGGAGACCTATTCTTCTTTAGCAAATTTTACCTTCAAAGTAGAAATGAAGAAACTTCAGAATTCAGTGGTCGTCAGAATCAAGTCATGGATGCTCATTGTTTTTGAAAGCACCAAATAGAGAGGAAAATGAATGCATCAATCTTTCAATATCGATGCCTCTCTTCAAAAATAGAGCTAATCTTTCATTTCAATCTCCTTCTCCATTCATCCACAAAAAAAGAAATCAGAATTAAGACCCTAGAGTTGAAATCTGTTGTATGTCCCACAAAAGTGCAATTGGGTCCCTAGATTCAGAGCAAAATGCAAGCCACATTTCCACCTTCAGAAAATAGAGCATAAGATTTTTTGGAGCAGCTAGCTAAATAGAACTGTGGCAAACAGCTGTGAACTATCTCTTTCAGCACCTGACCTCCTCAGTGTCTTAATAAAGTAACCCACAAAGTGCTATTCTCTCATCAGTGCCAAGATTTATTTGTAGAGTGATAAATAAAGCTATTTTCCAAAATGGGGGACATTGTGCATTGCTCTGCTTAGAATGACATTTCTGTTATGGGGCAGGAGATGGGTAAGAATACACTAGCCTGTTACTTCCCCCTGTGACCACCACTAGTAGAAGAGATGTAATGAGATTCCAAATTAGATTGCTGAACCTCACAGACAAGGTGCTTCACATCTGTGAGATGTTCAGTTTGACTTTATAATGAGTTCACCTAGCAGAATGAGGCACACTTGAAATCAAATACTTTGCATGCAGGATGAAATAAGTGGGGATCAATCACAGTCAAGGAAGAAGCAATTGCTCTGAATATAATGATATACTGAGCTTAAAAAGAGGTTGGGGTTAGTGTGAGAAATGGAGTTCAAGAAGGACCAGTTCAGAAATTGGAATAACAGACAGAGGCAGTAAGATTCACACTAGCACCCTGTTGCTAAGACAACACTCAATGTGTTAGTCTGAGTTAAAATCTCTGAAATATGAGGGTGAGTGAAATCAAGACTCATTGGGTTCAGTAAAACAAACAGACAAACAAAAACAGTCATCAACTTTACCTCCTATATCATTATTTCCTGACTGTCTTTTCTTGGACTACTTTTATCCAGTGACAACCCTGGGGGAACAAAAAGAAACAAATTCTGACACTGAAGTTGTTTTGTTGTTTTATATATACCCTCCATCCTTCCATAATACCAAACACAACTCCTTCCCCTCCCCTCTCAAGCCCTGTAGCATGACTATCTCCAATAGATACTCAGTATCTGCCTTAGAAGTAACTTTAGCCCAGAAAGTGATTGAAGAGCAACAGGGTATAACAGAGGTGTCTGGAATCTTTAATTTAATAGCCATTTATCTCATAGAAAACAAAGAAGCCAGTCAAGCAAAGGATGAATTGCTATATAGGATAACATGGATAGAGAAGGATATCTCCTCCAGTTTCTCTTATCCCAGCCACTCTGCCATGATTAGGACACCTGCCAGGGTTAGGGTACGGCCCCAAAGAAGAGATAAGCTGCTGGAAATAATCAGGGATGCTCCAGGTGTGACCCACCACCTTTCCCCCAGAACCAACATCATTATCAGTTTCACTGTCTAGCGGGAGAAGTGTCACTGGTGGCTTCATTAACAGAGGATAGTACAGAGAGCCATAGTACAACTTTTGGCCTTTCAGAAGTATTTGAAGCTTATATTAAGGAAGGGGGGAAAAGGGAACAGATGTCATGACTCACCTTTTCTTTTTTTTAATCCTGAGGCTGCTACTCATAGAATTCTGAATAGAATAAAACAGAGTCAATGGGAAACTGAAATCTAAGTGTGGAAGCTGGTCTCCAAGAATGACTGCTTTTGTAGTAAGGACTGAGACCCTTAAGACCTTCTCTTCCACTTTCCCTTTAAAAATCTGGTTTTTATTTGATTTAGCTTTCTGGTTCAGGTCAGTTCTGGCTGCCATCCACCATTCTTCTAGGCTAGCCAACAACATGGCTTTGTTTTTGACCAGAGGATGACTCCAGAAATTCTAATAGTCACAGAAAAGCAAAGAGCTAGTTTTCATTCTAACCATTCTTTTCTGATGATTAAAATGATTTGCTTTGGGGAAGAGAGCAGTTCCTGCCCCGCCCAATATTATTTTCCTTCTTCAAAGTATATGCTTTAGTCTAAAGATTTTTGAGGGACAGTATGATGTTGTGGAGACAATACTAGATTTGGAATCAGGAAGACTAGTTTACATACTGCTTTAAATGCCCAAATGGGTGACTCTGTGGAAGTCATTTAAATGCTGCTTTCCTTAGTTTCTTCATTTATAATGATATAATATCACCTTACTTTTGAGGGTTGTTATGGGAATAAAATGATATAATATTCACAAAGCAGTTTACAAACTTTAAAGTACTATATGAATGGTAACTATTGCTATCTGTAAAATGAGGGCGTTTTATTTAATATTTTATAAAAGTCCATTACATCTTCAAGTTTATAAACCCATGATACTATGAAATGGACCTACACAGCTGCCTCAAGGTGCTCCTCCATTTGGTATTAGCTACACTCTTCTTTAAAATAATAACTACATTGGATTATTGATTTGTGACTAGTAATCAATCAATATGACTTTAGTAGACCTGTTCCACATATCAGACCTCATGTTAGGTGCTAGTGATATAAATGAAATCACACTTGCCTTCAAAGAACCAATATTTATCACAAGCCATCTCACTTAAACCACACAATAGCCCTGTGATCAAATGAGATCATAATTATAAAATGCTTAGTGCCTGCCATAGGTACTTATAAAATTCCATCTTTCCTTCCCTGTGACAATTCAAGGATTGTCTTGCTCATTTAAGCATGTAAGAAAGCTCACACTCTAAGGAGCAAATTGCCCAGGATTACCAATCAACCAGTTATTTAATAAGCAACTTACTAAGTATCTTATTGTTTGTTTGTTGCGTTATTGCTGGGGTATTAGATGGAGCGAGTGTGTAGAGCATCTGCCCTGAAATCAAAGACCCGAGTTCAAATTTGACCTCAGATACTTACTAGCTATGTGACCTGAGGCAAGTCAACAAAACTGATTGCCTCACATCCAGCGTCATCTCCTGTCATCCTGATCCATATCTGGCTACTGGACCCAGATAGCTCTAGAGGAGAAAGTGAAGATAGTGACTACACCAAGCCCACTGTACTCAAATCCAATTCAGCGCATGTCCGAGCCTCACCTCCTTGTTGTCATGGTCTCTTTGAGACTGAAAACAAGCATTAGTGTTCTTGTTTTTGTTGTTGTCATTGTTGTTGTGGTTGTTGTGGAAGTATCTATTATTTGCCACCTGCATGGGGTCAACATGCCAAAGTGAGAACTAGACCAAATCTCCTGATTCCAGACCCATCACATTCATTGCCCTACATCACACTAACAAAATGCTTAGCATATTAAACAATGAAAACTACCATTACATTTCATATGTGCTCTTAATTAGTAGTCACTTCACTATGTAACTATATATTTGCTTTTCGTAGGAAGTTTATATTTTCCATCAGATATTCAGAAATGAGTTCAGAGGTTGATACTGGGTAAAAAAAGACTTATGAGTGAATGCTTTAAAGTGTTGATTTTCTTTTCTCCTTTTTTTTTCTGATTTGCTTTTCATTTACTTCTCTTGCACTCCTTGAATCTCTTTGTCTCATTCTTTGACTGTCTTAGGGGAGATAGTGTGCACTTTTTCAACTTGAATCTCATTTTGTTATTCACTGCCCATGTTTTTTATTCCTAAGGGCAAAGGCAATGCTGGCATTCTTGTGTGCATGGCTGATAAAGGCTTTAGAAAAGGAAATAATGAGACAGAGACCAACAGAGACCCACAAAATACCCAGCACAGAAGTAAAAGAAAAATGATGTTATCTTAAAAAGAGAAAGCTTGTCATTGTATATACTTGGGATGTGGTTCTGTTTCTGAGAAACCAAGCTGACAAATAGGCAGGGAACATTTATTGGGCACCCATGGTGTGCAGAGAGGATTGTCTTAAGCACCAAGGAGAATTAAATGGAATACAAGCATTTACTATTTAATAGGAGATGTGGGACAAAAACTAATGAAAAGAAATAAAATCACAGAAACTGAAACATATGCATAACTAATTACAGATCTATGTAGCACAAAGTGGGTTGCTAGAGTTATTTGAGCAGCAAGAAAGAACCTGGTGAGATTTTTTTTCCAGAAGCCATCACAGGAGAAGTGAGTCTTGAAAAATAAATTGAAATTCCACTTGCATAAGTGTACCTCCTGGAGAAAAGTCTAAAATACAGGGATGTAGAAAATTTGAAGTCTGGGATAAAGATGCTTGGAGCTATATCTATTGTATGACTCCCACTTCATTGGTTCATAGGTCTAGGGCTAGCAGCCCTAATCTTCATCCTCCTTCCTCCTGCTGTTTTACAGTTGAGAAAACTTAGGTCTAGAGAGTAGAAATGAGTTGACCAAATTAACAAAAGTAGAATAAATTGTAGATCCTAGATTTTAACTCAGATCCTATAGTACCAAGGTTTTTTAACTCTTTCCAGTCATTTTTACTATAATTTCCTCCAGTTTCTCTAAATGCAACTTTTGAGTTGTGTGTTTGTGATGTATTTATGTGATATGTTAGAATGGAGAGGCAGGTTAATGCAAAAATCACTCCCTCTCATTTTTCTATCCTGTTGCCCTTCTTCATGTAG
The DNA here is from genome assembly GCF_037893015.1 of Macrotis lagotis. Taxonomy (NCBI): domain Eukaryota; kingdom Metazoa; phylum Chordata; class Mammalia; order Peramelemorphia; family Peramelidae; genus Macrotis; species Macrotis lagotis. The sequence continues at coordinate 97,591,469 of NC_133663.1, forward strand.
AGGCATATTATTCTTCTATTCTCCAAAGATATCTTGGAAAATTTTAGTTTCCCTCAGATACTAGGCCTATCTAATTCATTAACATTTAAAAAACACCCCAAATAAGCAAAAACCAAAACTTTTGAATTTGTACCTTTCTTTCTCTTGCAAAAATCCACAGTCTAACCAAATTCTTTGTTCCATCACATTTGGATTATTGCAATAATCTTGTACCTGATACCCCTGGTTCTAGGTTTTATGCTTTCTATCTTCCCTCCAATTCATCCTACACACTACTACTACTGCAACTTATTTCTGGGGGGGGAGGAAGATAAGGTAGGGTGGAAACTAGAATTGTAATTTTATATATGTAAGTAAGTTCTAAGGAATATCTATCCCCAATGAAAATCAAAGCCTACTCTGAAACTTAAGTTCTTAGAAAGTTGCCTAGCTCATATTGAAAAAGTAGAAATGTGATGAAGAGTCAACACAGTCAATATATGCTAGAGGTCAGATAGCAGCCCAGGTCTTCTCACCTACAAGACCAACTCCATCAACTAAGCAATGCTGCCTCTTATTTGTTGGTGATGGATTAGGAATTTTAAAACATCATTTTCAGAACATCTCAGCTGTTCAGTAGATAAAAGCAACCACGTTGCTGAATCATAGGGGGGAAAAGAGTATGCAAGGTTGCTTTGATAGAGAAAGGCACTGGTTTCTCCTATAAGGCTGAGAGACTTGCCAGCATAATTCAGTAGCAAGAAGCACTAAAATGAATATAGATGATTTTGGCTCATTCATTAGAATCGGCCACTACAAGAGGTCAATTCTAAAGAAAGAGAAGGAAAAGAAAGGTAAAATTTTCATTTTTTGAGATAGTCTGGTTAGGCTGACAAGGGATATTTTCATTCTATCTACTGAAACATGTAATCCTAAAGGCACACTGCCTAATCTAGGAAGTGTGTGTTCTTTCTTTGATTCCCTAGGAATGAACTTCTTCCTGTAGAGTTACTGCTTCAAAGAATGATGATGAAACACCACAGGTACTATGAGAAGTAGTATTATCACTACATGAGAATTAGTGTGATGGTTCAGTGAAGAGAGGTAGGACTTGAGTTTAAATCTCCTCTCTGATGTTCCTAGGTTGTGAGTCCAAGAAAGTAACTCTGTCTTTCCCCATCTGTAAATGGGAATTGTATTATTACCTACTTCAGGAATGTTTTGAAGGAGGCACTTAAAAATAAATAAAAACCTGAAGAGTTGTTATTACTTTTTTAGAAAAAGAAGAGAAGTACATGATGTTTGGCAACTCCCTACTGAAAGGTGTCAAGGCAGCATGGTGAACACATCTGAACAATAAGGAGGTATCCTGTGTCTGTTCATATTTCAGAGATGTGATGGAGACTGTTGATGGCCACAACTTACTTCTGGTACTTCACATTAGGGACAGATTATTCTGGCAGAAGAAATTTAGGAAGAGTTGTAAGGAATTAGGAAGCCCTAAGAAAAATACTGAAGATTGTACATGTGTGATTGTTTTCATCATCTTTGCTAATTGTAGTGGGAGCTTCAGAAGAGAAAAGCAAAATTAGAAAGTAAACAATAGGGTAAAGAAGATAGTTTCTGAGAATTAGAATTAAAGTTCTGATGCATGGTTTAAGATATAGGAACAATAATGGCAATCATATTTAACATTTACACAGTGGTGCTTACTATGCAGATAAATCACTATGCCAAGTGATATATAATTTTTCCTTCATTTAATCCTCCTAATAATTCTGAGAGATAGGTGCAGTTATTATCCCCATTGTACAAATGAGAAAATGGAAGCAAACAAGGAATAAGAGAAACTTGCTGGATCACTCAGGCAGTAAGTGTCTGAAGTTAAATTTGAACTCAGTTCTTTAATGAGAGACAAAAACTAATTTTTCCCCTGGACATTAGTGAATTAAATCAAGAGGACTTTAAAATGAAAGTGGAAGTTAGGAGAAAAATCAGCTACATTCATTTGTCAAGTCAGGTGCCATTGAGTTTAGCATATAGAATATAAGAAAAAGAATCAGTAATCCTGATTTTAAAAAAGCAATTTTCCTGAAAGTACAGTCAAGGAAATGGAAAGTAATAATGCATATATGTAATTTTTTTAAAGCATAGGTAATAAATAAGACAAATTTTAGGTATTAATCCAAAAAGGTAAATTTCTCCACACCTGTACCCTTAAGATATTTCAGTATATGAATTACAATTTCTTCAAAGGGGACAGTTATGAGAAGAAAATTAGTTTAGAAAAGTTAAACTCATACACAAGATGATAGAAATTTGATTATAAAAAGAATATTTAGTTGTAAATTTAAGAAGAAAAACTTCTAGCATCTCTCATCATCTGCATTTTTATTCTAATCTATAAAGGTAACCTTTTTGCTTGACATGACCAACTTGGCTTCATGCACCATTGATCCTCTTCTGTCCCTTTTTCTCCAGTAAATGGCTGCCACCACATTTCCTCTTTCTCTGTCATCTATAATATCTCAGTTTTTTTTTAGATTTTTGCAAGGCAAATGGGGTTAAGTGGCTTGCCCAAGGCCACACAGCTAGGTAATTATTAAGTGTGTGAGACCGGATTTGAACCCAGGTACTCCTGACTCCAAGGCTGGTGCTTTATCCACTATGCCACCTAGCCACCCCCACTACGCCACCTTAGCTGCCCCAATATCTCAGTTTTTTTAAAGGCAAAAATAGATGTTTTTATTACACTAAATTGAAAAGCTTTTGCACAAACAAAACCAACGAAACCAAGACTAAGTGGAATACATTAAATTGGGAAACAATTTTTACAATCAGTATCTGGCAAAGAACTCATTTCTAGAATATACAGGAAACCGAGTCAAATTTATAAGAAAACAAGTCATTCCACAATTGATAAATGGTCAAAGGATGCACAAGATAAATTTCAGATGAAGAAATTAAAGCTAGTTACATTAAAATTTGTTCTAAATCATTATTGATCGGGGAGATGCAAATTAAAACAACTGTGAGGCACCACCTCACACCTATAAGATTGACCAATATGACTAGAAAGGAAAATGATCAATTTTGGAGGAGATGTGGAAAAACTGGAACACTTAAGAATCATTGGTGGCATTGTGAACTAATTCAACCTTTCTGAAAAACATTTTAGAATTATACCCCAAAGGCAACAAAATTGTGTATATTCTTTGATCCAGCACTAACACTACCAGGTCTGTGTCATAAAGCGATCAATGAAATATAAATATAAAAATATTCATAACAGCTCTTTTTGTGGTAGCAAAGGATTGGAAACGGAGGGGATACCTATCAATTGGGGGATGGCTGAACAAATTGTGGTATTTGATGTTATGGAACACTATCATTCTACAAGAAATCATGAGGGATGGGTCTTCAGAAAAGCCTGGAAAGACTTACATGAACTGATGCTGAGTGAAGTGTGCAAAAGCAGGAGAAAATTGTACAGACTATCAACAAAATTTAATTATGACCAATTATGATGAACTTGTTCATTTCAGCAGTACAACAGTCAAAGACAATTCTAAGAGACTTGGGAAGGAAAATACTATCCCAAATAGTATCCCAAAGAGATCATAGAAAAGGAAAAAAATAAACCCACATATACAAAAATATTTATAGCAGCTTTTTTTTTTTTGTAGTGGCAAAAATTGCACATTGAAGGGTTACCCATAAATTGAGGAATGACTGAAAAATCATGGCATATGAAAATGTGATGGAAAAATATTGTTTGGTAAGAAATCATGAGTAGGAAGACTTCAGAAAAAAACCAGAGAGACTTACATGAACTGATACTGAGTGAAATAAGCAAAACCAGGAGAACATTGTATACATTAACAGCAACATTGTGTGAGGAACAACTATGATAGCTCTTCTCAGCAGTACAATGATCAGACAAAATTCTAAAGGACTTATGAGAGAAAATATTTTCCATATCTAAAGAAAGAACCAAAATGTACTATTTTCATTTTTCATTTACATTTTTCTTTATTTATACATTGCTAAAATTGCCCCCTCACAAAAATAAAAAAAATCTAATGAAAAATAAAGTCAAAGAAAGGAAAAAATGCGCTTCAATCTAGGTTCAGATACCATCAGTTCTGTCTCTGGGGTGGATCACATTCTTCATCATAAGTCCATTAGAGAAGTTACTTCCATATTTTTCCCCCACAGTAGCTATTGCTGATGGTAATTCCCTCCATCCATTCTTCCCCATTTCCATATATTCTATTTTCTCTCTCCTTTCATTCTCCCTCTTCAAAAGTGTGCTATAGGGCAACCAAGTGGCACAGAGCACCAGCCCTTGGGCCAGGAGGCCCCAAGCCTACATCCCACACTAGAGACCGAGCAAACATCCAGCTGTGTGGTCCTGGACAGGCCATCCAATCCCACCACCTTGCAAAAAGTAAAAAATTAATGAGTTGTATCTGACCACTCTCTTTCATGATCTACCCTCTCCTTTATCACCCATATTCCCCCTCCTCTACCCCTGTCCCCTTTTCCCCATCCCCTTCCTCTCTTTTTTCCTCTAGGGTAAGGTAGATTTCTGTACGTTACTAAGTATGTAAGTTGTTTCCTCTCTTAGTCAATCCTGATGAGAATGAAGACTCACTCATTTCCCCTCAACATCCCCCCTTCCACTCCATTGCAAAAGCTTTTACTTGATTCTTTTAAATGAAATATCTTAGCCCATTCTACATGTCCTTTCCATTTCTCCCAAATACATTCCCTTTATATCCATTGACTCCATCTTCACAATATATTATAACCTTCAAGTTCAGCTCCCTCCTGTGCCTTATCTAAATATGGTCCTAACAGTTCTTATTAAATGAAAAGCTTTATATGAATATTATCAGTAGCATCTTCCCATGCAGGAATACATGCAGTTCAACATCATTAAGTTCCTCATAATTCACCCTTCCCATGTACCCTTTCTATGCTTCACCTGAGTCCTGTACTTGAAGATGAAACTTTCTGCTCAGATCTGGCCATTTCAACAGGAACATTTGAAACTACTCTATTCAATTGAATGTCCACCTTTTCCCCTGGAAGAGGATGTTCAGTTTTGCTGTTAGTTGATTCTCAGTTGCATTCCAAGCTCTTTTGCTTTCTGGAATTTTGTATTCCCAGCCCTACAAATACTTAACGTGTATAATCCTGATTCTGGCTCCACTATATTTGAATTGTCTCATTCTGGGCTGCTTGTAATGTTTTTTCTTTAACTTGGGAGTTCGGTAGTTTGGCTTTAATATCCCTGGGGGTTATTTCGTGGGATCTCTTTCAGTAGGAGATCTGTGGATTCCCTTGATTTCTATTTTACCCTCTACTAGGATATCATGGCAATTTTCCTGTAGAAATTCTTTAAAAATGAAGTCAAGACTCTTTTCCTAATCATGACTTTCAGGTAGCCCAATAAATTTTAAATTGTCTCTCTTGAAACTGTTCCCTAAGTCTATTGTTTTTCCAATGAGATATTTCACTTTTTCTTCTAGTTTTACATTCTTTTGATATTGTTTTATTGTTTCTTGATTCCTTGCAAAGTCATCAGCTTCTATTAGTTCTATTCTGCATTTGAAGGTGTTTTCTTCAGAGTGCCTTCTTATCTCCTTTTCCATCTGGCCAATTCTGTTTTTTAAGACATTCTTCTCTTCATTAACTTTTTTATTTATTTAAAGCAATGTGGTTAAGTGTGACTTGCCCAAAGTCACACAACTAGGCACTTATTAAATGTCTGAAGCCAGATTTGGACTCAAGGCCTCCTGATTCCAGGGCCAGTGTTCTATCCACTGCATCATCTAGCTGCCTTTCCTCATTAACTTTTTGTGCTGCTTTTTCCCATTTGCCTTAAACTAGTTTTAAACGTGTTTAAAATGATGTTTTCTTCAGCATTTTTTTTGGATCTCCTTGACTAAGTTGCTGACTTAGTTTTCATGTTTTTCCTGCATGTCTCTCATTTTTCTTCCTAATTTTCCTCTATCTCCCTTACTTGATTTTCCTAAATCTTTTATTAGCTCTTCCATAGCCTGAGCCCAACTCCTATTTCTCTTGGAGGCTTTGTATATAGGAGCTCAGACTTCGTCATCTTCTGAGTTTCTGCTTTGATCCTCCAAGGCACAAAAATGATTATCTGTGTTCAAGTTCCTTTTTCCCTGTTTACTCATTTCCCCAACCTGTACTATGGCTTTGGGAGTGCTTCTTAAGCTTTTGAGTAATTATTGGGACACTCCCCACAAGGACCTCAGTTCCTTTAAGTTCTCTTGAGAGTCTCTGACTGCTCTCCGTGCCTGTTTGGTCTTTGGATGACCAACATCACTCCCCTCTGTCCTAGAACTGTGAGGAGAGTCCTTGCTCTGCTATGGTAGTATGGGGCCCCAGACTGTGACCTGGATCTGAATATGGACAGAACACTAGAGTCCTGTCCCAGGGATAATAGAGATTCCTTGACAGTCTCCCCCCCCACCAACCTCTTATCTTCCATGTGCTGAGTGGTCTGGGATCAACTTCTGGGCAGCTCCCTGCTAGGCAACTCTGTGGCCTACATCTGTTTCCTGGGAACTGGGCTGCACTGAGGGCCATGGCTGTACTGAAAGCTATGCTGGCCTGGGCTCCATTCTGGGAGAGGTATCCCCACTGATCTTCCAAGTTGTTCTCAGTGTTCCCTGGATTGGCAGGTCAGGAAACTGCTTATATTGCCAAGAGTGCTCCCAGGGACCCAGGCGCCCTGCGGGCTATTCTCAGAAGGCTGGAGCAACTTTGCTCTGGTGGTGATATTGACTGTGCTGCAGCCCTCTCCAACCCACAATTTTTTTGTGCATTGTGTTGAAAATTTAATTAGAATCATAATTTTGAAGTTTGTGGAATAATTTGGAAGAGAGCTGCTGGAAAATCCAGGCCTCATGCTCCCATCTTGGCTTTGTCCCCCAATATCTCACTTTCTAATGGGTCTATGATGCCTATGAACATTCTCTCTATATAGTGGGGCTTTTGTTGCCTCTGAATATACTTTATTCTTAAAGCAACCATAAAAACAATAAAACCAAACACCCTCCCCTCCCCCAATCACTTCATTAAACTATGTCTATTTGGAATTGTCCTTTGATTTTCCTTCTGTTTTCAACCAAACTTCTTAAAAGAGGAATAAACCGTGTTTTCATATCTATTCTTTAATCTCATTTTCTTCTAAATCCTTTGCAATTTGACTTCTGACTCATCAATCAACTGAAACCACTTACTTTGGTTATTCCAAAGTAACCAATGATCATTTAATTAAAACTTCTAATGACATTCTTTTCCAGTCTTCATCCTTTTTGACCTCTTTTCTTTATTTAAAACTGTAGATCATCTCCTCCTGGAGAATCTCTCCTACTTTTGTGGTTCTCTTTTCTCCTTGTTGGTATTCTTTGCTCAATCATACATACATACATAGTTACATACATACATACATGTATATGTATGCATATATCTATATATGTATATATGTATATATATATATATATATATATATATATATATATATATATATATAAATCTTGGTATGAAAGTAAATATAAACCCCTCATACCCCCAAATTAAAGAGAAATTGAAGGAGAAATGCAGTGAGAGAAAAAAAGTGTATTTCATTCTGTGTTCAGATACCATTGCTTCAATGTTTTTTCCCCACAGTTGCTATTGTTAACTATATTTCCCTCCCTTCTATTCTTCCCCACTCTGATTTATTCTATTCTCGCTCCTTTCACCCTATTCTTCCTCAGCAGTGTATTGTATCTAACTACCCTCTCCCATGATCTTTCCTCTCTTCTATCGACTACACACACCTCCCCTCCCCCCTGTACCATTTTTCCCATTCCTTTCTTGTCCTTTTTCCTCTAGGGTGAGAGAGAGATTTCTCTACCCCATTGTAGATATGTTATTTCCTTTCTCAGTCACTTCTGATGAGAATTCCCCCTCATCTACTCCCTTTCCACTCCATTGCAAAAGCTTTTTCTTGACTCTTTTATGTGAAATATCTTGGCCCATTCTTCCTCTACTTTCCCTTTCTTTCAGTACATTCCTTTTCACCCATTGACTCCATCCTTATCTTATACTATATTATTCAATTATCCCATTATCTATCTATCTAATCTATCTATCTATCTATCTATCTATCTATCTATCTATCTATCTACCTACCTATGCATCCATCCATCCATCCATCCATCCATCCATCCATCCATCCATACTCCTTTTAAATGATCTTATAAATGAGAAGGTTCCTATCACCAGTATCTTCTTCCCATGTAGGAATACAAGCAGTTCAATATCGTTAAATCCCTAATAATTAGCCCTTCTTATCCACCCTTTCTATGCTTCACCTGAGTCCTGTATTGAAGATCAAACTTTCTGTTCAGCTCTTTTCATTTCAACAGGAATGCTTGAAAGTCCCCTGTTTCATTGAATGTCCATATTTTCCTGATAGAGGATGTTCAGTTTTTCTAGTTACTTGATTCTTGGTTGTAATCCAAGATCTTTTGCCTTGCAGAATTCCATATTGCAATTCCTATGCAGATGCTGCCCAATCCTATGTAATCCTGATTATAACACCATGGTAATTAAATTGTTTATTTTGACTGCTTGTAATATTTTCTCTTTGACTTGGGAGTTCAGGAAGTTGCCCATAATATTTGTGGAGTTTTTTAGGGGGATCTCTTTCAGGAGGTGATCAGTGGATTCCCTCAATTTCTATTTTACCCTCTACAAATTGGATCTTAGGGCAGTTTTGCTGGATTATTTCTTGAAAGATGTCATGATTTTCAGGTCTTCCAGTAATGTTTAAATTATGTCTTCTGGATCTGTTTTCCAGGTCAGTTTTTTCCCAATGAGATACTTCACATTTTCTTCTAGTTTTTCATCCTTTAGGTTTTGTTTAATGTTTTTTGATTTCTCACAAAGTCATCAGCTTCTCTTAGTTCCATTCTATAATTGAAGGAATAATTTTCTTCAGAGAGCTTTTTTATCTTCTTTTCCAACTGGCCAATTCTTTTTAAGTATTCTTCTCCTCCTCATTGACCTTTTGGACTGGTTTTATAATTTGACCTAAACTGGTTTTTAACGTTATTTTCTTCAGTGTTTTTTGTATCTTCTTTACCAAGCTACTGACTTGGTTTTCATGATGTTCCTCTATCACTCTAGTTTCTCTTCCCAATTTTCCCTCTACCTCCTTTAATCATTTCTTCAATTTATGACCTGATTTATCATATTTCCAAAGTTTTGTGATTTTTTCTGTACACCCCCCCCAGGGAGACTCTGATTGGGAGCAGCTAGGTGGCACAGTGGATAGAGCATTGACCCTGGAGACAGGAGAACCTAAGTTCAAATCTAGCTTCAAATGCTTAATAATTGCCTAGCTGTGTAATCTTGGACAAGTCACTCTTAACTCCATTTCCTTAAATAAATATTTTTTTAAAAAAAGAAGAAACTCTGTGCTCTGATCTGTGGATGACTACAAGTACTCCCCTCTGCTCTGGAGCTGTGAGGAGGGTTCTGTTCCTCTTATGGTAGTATAGTTCCAAGACTGGACCCTGGATCTGAGTATTGTCAAAACAACAGAGTCCTGCCCCAAGGATAGCAGAGAGACTTCTGCAATCCATCCCCTTACTGTCTGTAGGTGGGGGACTCTGGAAGCACTCTGGAATTTCTGCTAAGTGGCTCTATATGTTCCTGGTACTGCTCTAAGGCCTGTACTGGCCTGGGTTCTGGAATTATTCTGTTGTGGTAGAGTTTTCTGGTAGATCCTCCAAGCTGTCCCAGGAGATACCTGAGCCAAGAGATCTGGAAAAAAGGCCCTGCTTCTATGGACCCAAGCACCTTGCAGGCTGTTCCTGGAAGGCTGGAACTGGTTTTCTCCAATGTGACATGGCTGCTGCCTGGGCTATGCTGTAGCTCTTTCCCACCCTGGTCCTATTGGAATAGACCTTTCCTAAGGATCTACTAAGTTGTCTTGGGATGGAAAACTGTTTCACTCAGTCTTTCTGTGGATTTTGCCCCTAGAGAATTTGGTGAGAATCATGATTTTGTGGCTTTTGGAGTTTTGGGAGAAGAGATTCTTGCCTCTGCCCCTACTCAAAATCCATATATCTAGCCTTAAATTCTGAAGCTACAATCCTGATTACCACCTGTCTAGACAGTTCACACTAGAAATCCTGCATAAATCTATAATTCAAAAATATCTAAAATAAAGGCAATTATTTTTCCTGGAAAACCCTCTCTCTTCTGAATTTTATTCTTAGTATATGGGCACCACCACTTTCCCAGTCACCTAGAATCATAACCATGGCACTATCCTTGAGTTCTCAATCTTACTCAACCTATATATAACCACAAATCTTACTGCTCCTGACTACATAATATCTTCCATGCAAGTCTTCACTTCAAATGCATGATTATGACTCCCACCTATATTATTGGACTAGTCTTCTAATTTGTTTTCTTCCCTTAAGTCTCTACCACCTCCAGGTCAATTTCCACACACACTAAAAAGATTTTTCTAAAGTGGAGGATTTATATGTTTCAAGCATGTGTCAGGGTCAAGAAAATTTTGACTTCTATATTGCATGTACTGCTAAAACATTTTCTTAGAATAAGTATGAAGACATGGGAATTCTCAGAATACATGTATAAACATACACACACACAAGATAGCTAGGTGGCACAATGGATAGAACACTAGATTTAGAATCAGGAAGACCTGAGTTCAAATTTGACCTCATATAAGTACAAGCTATGTGACCCTGGCCAAATCACATAATTCAATTTGCTTCACTTTCCTTATCTGCAAAATGAGAAGGAAATTACAAACTAGTCTATTATCTTTGGCAAGGCAATCCCTAAAAGAGTTCATGGAGAGTTGGACATGATAGAAATGACATTTATTTATAGAAATTATACATGTATAAATACAGTAAGGGATGTGTCTGTACATATATATGTATATATATATATATACATACAGAGAGAGAGAACTACACATTACTATATTAATGTCTTTTATATCTGTGTTGTTATTGTTGCTGTTGTTGTTTAGTTCAGTCATACCTGACTCTGTGATTCTGTGGACCTCTGTCCATAGGATTTTCTTGGCAAAGATACTGGAGTCTCTTGCTATTGCTTACTCTAGTAACTCACTAATCCATTGGCAAATAGAAGTTAAGTAACTTGCCCAAGGTCACACTTTTAAGAAGTTTCTGAAAGGTAGATTTAAACTCAGATCTTCCTGACTCAGGGTCCAATATTCTATCTATTGTGCCATCTAGGTGCTTTCCTATCTATCTATTTGGGTCTTTTAAGTTGAAAAGTTTATTTTCTCTATCTGAATCTGAGGTGTTTTTTGCATATAGATTTCCATATGGGAAAAAAAAACAAGTAAATGAAGAACCAAATATGAGCTCTTCTATTAGAACTCTAGTGGAGTCTACTAGGTCTTACACCTTTTGCCGTAAGGGAAGAATCCTAAGTCATTCTCCTTCTTGATAGATAATTGGTATATATCTGGTAACTTTTAATTTTCTCTTGCTTTTTTGTTTATACACCTTACTCAAAAATAGATAATTTGCTCAAAAATAGACATTTTGTTCAATAATAAATAATATTGTATCTGTCCAAGACTGCCCCATAATTTTTTATATCCTTGAGAAAATCCTTCCATAATTAGGTATACATGAGTAATTAAGGCATATTTATTCATTACTTCCCACCTATCATCTTAACCAATTACTGTTGCTAAAGATTCTAAGGCATATATCTGGAAGTAGAGGTACCATATAGAATCTCATTTCCCACCAGGAGATATCCTGGAATCCTTGAAAAGAAGAGAGCATTTCTAAAACACTTTTGCAATAGGACTGCTACTATTCAATAGAGAAATCTGGGAATCCAAGGAAAATCTCTGCAGCTGCTATACCAACACACTATCACCTCAGTCTGTGTAAATTTAGATGCCTGTAGAATCATCCAACTTCTATCTGTCTCTAGTCACCCATAAAGAATGTCCTTCAACAAATCTCTTTCACAGGCATAAAACTTGTGTTCCTTTTCCTATTCCTAGTGAGGACACTTGTATAACCACTAAATCATTCATCTGAAGGGATAATTGTTGCCAATGAAAGAACTGAAATGGGCAGAACTATCAAAAGTCTCCATCTCCAAATTTCTCAAATACAGGAACCCTCATTCTAATTATTGTAATGATACTCCCTAAGGGCACTAATTTATCAAGTCACCAGTCTATTCATTAAACTCCTGTGGCTCCCTGTTATTCAAGAATCAAATATAACTGCCTTTGTTTTGCTTTTTGGAAGGTTTTATTTTTTCCCTACATGGTCCTTTCTTAACTTATTAGGAACACATGATTTTTACAATCCAATCATTCTGATCTATATGCTATTTTTCACACATGATGCTCCATCTTTCTTATCATACCTTTGCTTTGCCTGAATCATTTTTCTTGCCTCCAAATCTTAGAATCTCTGGCATCATTCAGTTTCTTTTCTTCCCTTTTTTCTTATTTATTTATTCATGTATGTGTATATGTATGTATGTATTTATGTATGTACTTATGCATGTCTTTGTTTTCATCCATATAAACATGTATATTTTTAAGTTACAAACTTCCTTTCACCCTCCCTTCCCACTCCCTCCCTTCAGCAGCAAATAATCAGGTTAGGGTTGTACATATATATTTTTGAGAAATACATTTCCAGATTAGTTATTTTTTGTATGAATAATTACGATTAAGGGAAAGAGATACATAGGAATATAAAGTGTTCATCAGATTCTGAAGGGTTGAGTTTGTGTGTGTGTGTGTGTGTGTGTGTGTGTGTGTGTGTGTTTTGTTTTGTTTTTCTTCCTCTGGATGAGGATAATATAATCCAAGCCAGTCTAATACTCTCTGAACTGCTGAGAGTAGCTGCTTCCATCAAGGTTGTTCATCTCACAACATTGTTGTTGATGTATACAGTGTTCTCTTGGTTCTACTTCCTGTGCTCAGCATCAGATCCCATAAACCATTCCATTCTTTCCTAGAGTCTGACCTTTTATGGTTTCTTTTAGAACAATATTCCATAGTACCATAACCTGTTTAGCCATTCCACAATTGATGGGCATCCTTTAAATTTCCAATTCTTTGCCACTACAAAAAAGAGCTCCCATGAATATTTTAGAACATGTAGGACTTTCCCTTTTTTTATATACTTTATTCTGGATATAGTTGTTGGTTCAAAGGGAATGAAAATTTTTATTGTTCTCCAGAAAAGTTGGATATGTTCACAACTCCACCAGCAATGCATGAATATCCCATTCATCACACAACCTCTCCAACATTGATCATTTTCCCTTTTTCTCAACTTGAGAAAATCTGATACGTGTGAGGTGATAGCCCATTATTGTTTTAATTTGCATTTCTCTAATCAATAAGGATTTGGAGTATTTATATGATTATTTTCTTGCTTTAATTTCTTCATTTGAAACTCTCCATCCATAGCCTTTGACCATTTATCTAATGGGGAATGACTTGTGACCTTATAAATTTGATGCAATTCTCTATATATTTTAGAATTGAGACCTTTATCAAAACTCCTAGTTGTGGTGATTGTTGCCCAGCTTTCTGTTTTCCTTTTAATTTTGGTAGCTTTGATTTTATTAGTGCAAAAACTTAATTTAATATAGTCAAAATAATTTATTTTGCAATTTTTTCAGTTTTCCCAACTATTTTTGTCAAATAATGAGTTCTTATCCCAGAAACTGATGTCTTTGGGTTTGTCAAATGGTAGATTTCTGTAGTCATTTACTGTGGTTTCCTTTGAACCTATCCTACTCCACTGATCCATTACTCTATTTCTTAACCAGTACCAGGCACTTTTGCTGACTGCTATTTTGTGGTATAGTTTTAGGCCTGGTAGAGCTAGGCCACCTTCCTTTACATTTTTTTCACCAGTTTCCTTGCTATTCTTGCCCTTTGGTTCCTCCATTTGAATTTTGTTACTATTTTTTTCTAGCTTGGTAAAATAATTATCTGGTAGTTTGGCATCATTCAGTTTCTATTCCACTAAATGGAGGCGATTTATTGGTTCCCTTCTTTCCCTCTGTATAAGTCTCCTCTATTATCACTATCACTCTACTTTGTTTATATTTTTAATGAATTTCTTTTAAAACATTGTCTTTTCCCAATAGAATGGGAACATTTTTGGGAAGACTATTTTTTATTGTATTCCATATTAATTGTTGTGAAAAGCATATCTTTTTTTAAGTGTAAAGCATATCTTAGATGGAAGAGTCAATGTAGGTTTCATGGATAGTTATTGATAGATAGATCTAACTAATTCTCTACATCTCTAATTTTATTCATTTGCTGGATCAAGGAACTCTATATAAATACTATAGTTGCCCTGCAGTATAAGAACTTAATAATGTTGGAACTGAAGAGTTAAATGACTCATCTTTCACAAATCTAATATGTTTCAAGTCTTGAAACCAGATTTCTTGATTTCATACTTAACTCTCTATTCATTATTCCACAATGCTTCCTAATTTTACAAAAGAGAAAACGAGAAAAAAAAAGGCCACATGATCACAAAAGTTACAGTTTATATTGTATGCTGGCAAACCTGGAATTTTAGTTCAAGAGATCTAACTTAAAGTTTTCTGGTATTTGTACTCTACTAAAATGTAGGGATTCTATAACATCTTTTTTTTTCAACTTGGACTCTGCTAGATCTTCTCTATGACTATGTTGAATACTTTGGGTAAAGCATGTTTTTCTTTGTTATGTCTCAGATGATATGAACAACCAGAGGATTGCCAAATAGAGCCATCTATTTTTATACCTCTCAAAGAATCTTATATGATATGGAAATAAATACTGGAGACCCTTTTTTTTGCAGGACAGTGTCTTTCGTGGCATTCTTTCTACTGATTCTAATACTTCTCTGTAGTAGATCAATTATAAAGCCAATAAAATGTTGCATCCTCTAGAACATTTGGTCAGTTGTGTAATAGAATGGGGTCCATTATGATATATTATTTTCAAAAACCTATTTCTTTTTTTGTTCTATGTTCATCAAAAGTTGTCTAAATATATGTATGTAGACTATTCTCAGAAATGTCATTTATAGATGAAAAAGGAGGCAAATAGGTGGAGAGTTACTGATATTCTATCAGATTTTTTTTATTTTGGTGAGGGGGTAGTGGAGAATATCAAATTCTGAGACATTTTTTTCCCTATGACATTAGATTACCAAAGGATGATGATATGTTTTTTGTAAAGTAGTGTACTATTTATACCAAGCCCTAAAACATTTCTGATCCTCCTCACTCAGAAGAGTCTAATTTGACAACTCACATTAAACAGTTAATTCATACTATGATTTATAGTTGTGCATAGTTTCTATATGCTTCTCTCCCACTCACTCTCTCTCTCTCTCTTTTTTCTATCAGTCATAGTCAAACTGTAAAGATTTCTATCTATTCACATATCACATGCATATACACATTCACTTATATGTATATATGACATTTTTGCAAATTATAACTGTAGATATATGCATATATAATTATATTCAAACATATTTATCTATCCATCATTTATCCATCTCTATATATCTATCATCCATCTAGCTATTTGTCTATCTATCTATAATTTCATTTCTTGAGTAAAATAAGTTGGTTGTCTACTGATTGTCCTTTGTTCTTACTACCTCCCTGACTGTTCTTTCTCCTTATACATTTTCTCCAGTGACATACTTTATATCATTTTTCCTGTGTAATCCATCTCTTGTAAAGCATTTTAGTCCACTCATATAAGTCATGGACTTCTCCACAGAAGTTTATTCTCTCTTGATATCCACAAAATGTTTAAAAAATAATAAAAAAGCCTATAACTACTTGTATGTATCTACTGAGGTAATTTATGGGAGTAAGCAATTGAAAACAGTATAGTTCAGGCAAGCAGGTATGCCTTCTAATTGTAATCTGTTTCATTGGTGGAAATATCCACATCCATATGACTTTCACTCAATTGCAACACTTCTAGAGTATTGGAGTATCACTTCCCTTTATCAAAGAATGTGAAATTTTTCCCCTTTAACCCCAATTGCCTTTTCACCTCTTATCTATCCTAATATAACACTTTAGTCCATATTTCCCCTATCTTCAATACTCACCTTTCTGCTGAGTCTAATGAGAATGGATCTTCAGTTTCAAGGTCTATTTCTACATCAATGATTTTACTGCTAAAAAAAACTCTATCAATAAGTACCAAAGTTCTTCCCTATGTTGCAGATACTGTGCTACATCCTGAAGATATAAAGAGCAACAAAACAATCTGTGATCTAAAGAAATTTTCATGATGAGACAGCATACATAAAATGTATGCAATAGTGTGAACATTTATTAATCATTTATTTTATGCAAAGACCTATGCTAAGCAATAACAGTTATGTTCTAAAATACAAATCAAATATAATAAAGCAGGTAGATATCATCAGTAGAATGAGTGCAAGCAGCAAGAAAGAGTCCTAGAGGATGTATCATTCATACTAATTTTTGAAGAAACCTAGGGAAGTAGAAGTGAGCTTTCCAGACATGATGGAGAGTCAATTCAAAGGCATAGAGATGTGAAATGTAGCTTCTCTCTTGAATTACAAACAGAATGTAGGTTGTAGGTAAGCATGACTGTACCAGAGAAATTATGGAGGACAGTAACATTGAAATAAATTAGAGAACTAGAAATGGAGCCAATTGTGGTTTATATTTTATCTTAGGAGTTACAGGGAAATGTGGGGTTCATTGAGTAGGGAGAAGTTATGGTTGGAACACCATTTCAGAAAAATCACTTTGGCATCTATGTAGTAGATTGAATGAAGTGGAGAAAGACATAAGAGAGGGAGGCCAATTAGCAGATTATTTTAATAGACCAGATGAAAAAGGTAAAGAGGAACTAAACTAAGGTAGTGATAAGCCATTCTTTATCTTAACAAAAGATTTCGTGAAATGCTTTGACCAAAAATTTCAACACAAAGTAGTTTATTATCTGGTGATGACCTTTTTGGACTGAATTTTTCTAGCCTGGTTTTGGGGTGGCAGAATGTTATTGGTCTCTTACCCAACGTCTTTGTGTTCTGATAGAACTTGTTAAAATATGCTCTTTGCTGTCATGGCCACAGAAAATCCAAGGTCATCTCCATACCATATTGGGACACTGGAGTAAGATTTTGCTGGAGATTCCACATGATATTAATAATATTAGCTAATTTCATTTAGGGTTTTAAAGTATACACATCATTTTGCTTTCATTAGCTCATTTAATTCACACAATTACCCTTTTTAAGGAGGAAAAAATATGCATCATTATTTTTAAGTAGAGAAATTAGTTATTTGGGAACTGGATAGGTCTGGCCATGGGTCAACTTACAAAAAAGTTCTGGCAGCAATCAGTATATCTTAGGTCAAAACCACTTCTTAGTTGTTTTGTGTTTCTATGGGTTGAAACTCCTTCAATTATTCTATTATTTCTTCTTGGTTTGAGAAAATTATTTTCCTATCATGCCCCTTGCCACTGACCCTGGGTACTTAGAAATCATTCTAAAATTTTACTTAGCAAGACAGTGTGGTTCAGTGAAGCTGATGGCATTTGTTCTAAATTCCCAGAAGCACCAACATCACAGATTTCCCTACATTTACATTTTACAAATGAGTAAAATGAATCTGTGAGGCTAATTAAGTAACATGAATAAATTTACAAACAAGTGGAATAAGCCAGGACTTTTATTGTAGTTGAATATTTTTTTTAATTGTGTTTTGACTCTTTGTGACCCCATTTGGGGTTTTCTTGGCAAAGATGCTAGAGTAGTTTAGCATTTCCTTCTCCAGCTTATTTTACAGATTAGGAAACTGAGGAAAACATACAAACAGTTAAGTGACTTTCCCAGGGACACATAGCTAGTAGGTATCTGAGGCCAGATTTGACCTCTAGAAGATAAGTTTTCCTGACTCCAGATCCAGTACTCTAGCCACTGTGCCACCTAATTGCCCCAAGCCAGGACTTAGGTCCAGACATTCAAACCTATATCACTATACTGTTCACACATGTGTTACTCCTGATCCTTATTCATCCAACATATACTATTTGACTATGACCATATGGAAGCTGTACAATATTTTCCTTTGGATTTTAGATAGTTATCTGATAGTAGTACTCATGATATATGCATATTCAACCCCAGTCCAATAAACCTAGTGATTTGCTTAGTGACTACAGTCACTAAGATAAAAACATTGTTGGAGGAGCTGTCCTGATATAATGAAGTCATTTTTAGAACAATAAAACACTAATGAAAGAGAAAAGCAGCTTTATTACCTTTTAATTACCCTAACCATGAAAAGGGCCATGCAGGTTTAGTTTAATAGGTTAATTTACCTAAGAAGAAAATCTTATATAAGTTAGAGTTCCTCTAGCTAGGTGATTTTTCTCAGGCTCAGCTTTTATTTCTTGGCACTTTCTCTCATTCAACATCTAAAAAATGACTTATTCAGTATCTTTAATATCCTACAATTTAACCATTCCCCCTGAGTGAAATCCCCAGTGGACTTGGAAACCTCTAGTCCCAGTAGGATCTATCTTTAGGAAGGAAAGATATAGGAAGGAGATTCCACTAATAATAAGTTGAGAGCAACTTAACACCATTACAAAAAGCACCATTCAAATATCCTGAAATATTCCCTTTCTTAAAAGTCATTGCAAGTGTAGCAGGTACATGTAACACCTCCTTGCCTGTCTGAATAAGGATGTTGTGAGGTGGTGGTGATGATATATAATTAATTCTCCATTTTAGCAGCACCTTGATAAAGAAAGACAGTTAAATTTGATATATGACTATTAAACTTATTCAAAGATGATCAATGCAGTTTATGCCTTCATCTATTCCTTTGTTCATTAGAGCTAAAGATGGGTTTGAGAAGGACACCACTGAATAAAATCTGGAAATAAATGTGATGCAGTAGCTACAATTCCCTATTCACCAGAAAACTTGGATTCTGGTTCTCTATGTGTGGAATTTTCTGTTTAGAGATGAATTATGATTGAAAAATGTGTCTTTATGGGTCAAAAGCATAAAATAATGAGACTAAAAGTAGTCAAAGGCACAAAGTATAATCAGGATGAAGTTGGAATAATACTCAAAAGAGTGAGGAAAGTATAAAAACATATTAATGTGATGATAAAAGATTTATTTTTCAAAAATATTATTTTCTTACCATTTTGAAATGTGGTTTGGCTTAGAAGGAAAGGTTATCAGCAAGTCATATCAATCCTCTTCTCATAAATATTCAATGACACTCCTCCACCTTGCTTCCTATATAAAATATAATGTCCTTTCTCTGACATTCAAGGTCCTTCACATCTGGTACCAACCTACACTTCCATTTAATCAATCAATCAACAAACATTTATTAATCACTGACAAGCATTTGCTGGGTGCTGGAGATACAAAGATAGAAATGAAATATTTTCTGATCACAAGTAGCTTATGTTGTATTTGATAGAAACATATATATATCTAAAAGTATACAAAATAAGGATGAGGATTCATTCTTTTTGGGGGGAGAAGGCAGAATAGGAGAAAGGCACCTGAGTAGTAGATCAGAAAAAGGCTCCATGTAATCTATGTTTAGCATGGTTATAGATGTGTAGCTTATATTAGATTGCTTTCTGTCAGGGGAAAAGGGGAGGGAAGGGAGGAAAGGAGAAAAATATAAAACTCAAAAACCTTAGAACAAAATGATTGTTGGAAACTACCACTGCATGTACTGGGAAAAATAAAAAAAAGAAATTAATTGTTTTAAAAAGGCTCTATAGAAGGTTGCTTAAGTTTAGCTTTGACTTGAAATTATTCCAGTCTGTACACTACATACTCTAACCAAACCAGATGTCTCTCTACTCTCTGAATATATCCTGTGCTCTATTACTTCTTGGCAATTGCTTATGTTTTTCACTATCTCTGGAGAGTACTTCCTCCTTCGTTTTCCATTGCATTTATACCCATTCTTCATGACCCAATTCAAATATCACCTCCTCTTTAAAGCCTCCCCTTTGACTTGGGTGAATAAAGTGATTTCCCCTTAGACCTTACATAGCAGCCTGATCTGATTTTCAACAACAATGAACTCATAATTTAATATTGTGTATTCCAATTCTCTGAACCTGGCTCTCATTCTTCTCCTGTCTTATATGCTGCATGTATATCTTATTTAAAGTTTTTCTTGCAGTACTAGGTACAATACTCTGTAAACTGTAGGAGATAAATAAAACTTATTAAATGATCACAGGACAATTATGTCACAAGGAATATTAATTTCTCAAGTGTACCATCCACCTGGTTATTTTTGAAATAAGGTGAAATGACACTGCTATTTGACTTTCTCATATTATCTTGAGCCCATTACTAGAGATGATACCAGTGATTCCATTAGAGA
Source organism: Macrotis lagotis (assembly GCF_037893015.1). Classification (NCBI taxonomy): domain Eukaryota; kingdom Metazoa; phylum Chordata; class Mammalia; order Peramelemorphia; family Peramelidae; genus Macrotis; species Macrotis lagotis. The sequence goes on from NC_133663.1 coordinate 97,611,992, forward strand.
GGAAGAATTGTGTTGCTAAATGATATTGATGGAACTCTTAGCAATTGGGCAGAATCCAGGAGCTAGTTTTTAAAATAGTACACAAACAACTGTTTGTTGTCATTGGATTTTTGGACATTTCAGTGCCCTCTTCAATTTTAAAATAAATCACATTGGGTTTTGAAACTTTGCTGCTGAAATATAAAGGAATGAGGAGCTTTGTGCATGTCTTATTAATTGCATATTTAAAGAACAAAACACTTTTCTTCCTTTTTTAAAAAAATGGATTTTTCATTTCAAGTTGGAGCCAAATATCAATATGGGTAAAATTGGTAGTTCCCAGAACTGATGAGAATTCACAGAGCTTAATAAAATGAATGCATGGCTTGCTCTTGCAGCAGCATATCTAGGGGAAAAAGAAAATATTGATTAGTTCATTTTATAAGAGCATCTGTAAATTACTGTTGTTTGAAATAACCTTATTGCTAAAAAATTTTATAGAAGCTGTATCTCCCTTCACTGTGAGGAATGTTAGTGAGTTTGAGAAATTGCTTGGTTTGGGGGCTTGTAGAAAAATTTATTTTCACATTAAATCCATTAATATGAACTTTGGATGCATATCCTATCTTAGCTGCTGAATCACAGAGTGATCTTGAATGAGACACCTCCTTCAATTCAATTCAATATTCAAGTAAGGTCCAACCACATGCAGTGTCTTTTACTATGTGTTGAAAAATAAAATATGTCATAACTCCCAGGTAGCTTACAAATTCTGAAGGGGTGAAGACATATAATATACACAATAAAAAATAGGATACTTATATACAGAAAAAATCAAATGGAGTTCTATGACAAATTTGAGGAAGGTGAAATCATTATTAGCTGGAGGGAAGGTGAAGTAATTGACACTTGAAGCAGTCTTTAAAGGAATGGATGCATTCCAATGGATGAATATGTAGAAAGTGTTGATTCTAGGTATGGTTGAAGGTGTAGACTCAAAAGAGAAGAGTATAAGATCAATCAATCAATAACGAACCTTCTGGGGTGGCTAGGTGACACAGTGGATAGAGCACTAGACTTAAAGTCAGGAGTACCTGAGTTCAAATTCAGACTCAGACACTAGCTGTGTGGCCTTGGGCAAGTCACTTAGCCCCATTTGCCTTGCAAAAACCTAAAAAAATAAAAATAATGAACCTTCCAGTTTGGTTAGAATACAGGTAATACTTAGGGAAGAAATGAGAGACAAAGTTTAAAAATAGATAGGAGTCAGACTATGGACATCTTTAGATTCCAGGATCTCCATTTTGGCAATGGAGTCTTGACAATGGAGAGACATTGAAGATATTTAGACTTACATGATCTGAGTGGATAATTAGCAACAATACAAAGAAAGTAGTACACTTGACTAACAAAGAATAAAATAGTTCGAATGTATGCCCTTCCTAAGAATAGAACTGTTGCTACAGTGACTATACCTTTTGCTCCTCCTTTGATTTGCTTTTAAGCCTTGTATGCTTGCTCTTTTGAATCACAGCTCACAAAAACAGCATGCAGTTAAAACAACTGTCTAAAAGGATTCACGCTTTAATTGCTGCACATATAACATTTAGTAATTACTTAGTTGACACACTTCATTTATCTAAATTTTCCCAACTGTAATGAAAGCTGCCCACACAATTTTCTATTATGAATGACAAACCCACAGCTATATCATAATTCTACTATCCTGGAATGACACCAAAAGAAATCACCTGTTTCTTGATCTACATTGTGACCCAATACATCTTGACCCCCATATCCTAACTTGTCCCTCTTTCCATTATGGAATTAGGATCATTGAAATAAATTGCAAAATATTGTCTGTTTCAATTCTTCAAGAAGAAAAAGACACTTTCTTAGTCATAAGAATGCTGTCTCTAAAGTTATTGTGATTTTTTGTTTAAATGATGTGTGCCTTATTTACAAAGCCAAATACATTGTCTCTAAATTTTGAGCCTCTCCTTCCTAATAAAAAGAAAAGCTAGAGAAAAATTGAAATGTTAAAGGTTCAGAACTTGTTTTTAGAGAAAAACAAAACAAAAAAACTAGGGATCTGATGTGATAAAAATAAATTGTGAACTATATCATTGTGAATTATTATCATTCAGTTAGTAAGCCAGCATTGATTACATACCTCATGAGCTAAGTGCTTGGGATACAAAGAAAGTAAAAAAAAGACACCTTGAAAAAAAAGCTATTTGTAAACAAGATATATGGAGTATAAATTTGGAATAGATTAAAAGGGAAGCCATTAAGAGGCATAAGAAAGACATTTTGCATAAGATGAGATGTTAGGTCACACTTGAAGGAAGGTAGGGAATATAGGAGATGGAGAGATTTCCAGATTTGAGTTAGTCAGGAGATGGAATATCATGTACAAGGAATAGCAAAGAGTCCAGTAACCATGCATAACAAGAGTATGTGGGGGGAAGGTACAAAAGACTAGAAAGTTAGGAAAAGGTCAGGTTATGAATGATTTTGGAGGAAATATAATGAATTCAGTTTGGACAAATTGAGTTTAAACCTTATGTGAGGCATTCAATTTGAGATGTCCAAAAGGCAGTAAGTTTCAAAACTGGAGCTCAGAAAGGAGGATGGAATTGTTATGACTATCGAGTGAAAAGTTCCTTTGGGTATGGAAGGTATAATTCATGATTATGAATACAGGGCTATAATATTACAATTGATGGGATCACAAAAATAAATAACAATAAATGACACCATGTGATTAAGTGAAGATGAATGATCATCATGAAAGAACAATTAAATGATATACAAATGTAAAGGTTTATGGGATGAAGTGACTAATGAAGAGGATTTGTAGAAAAGAACTGACACTTGAACTGAGCCTTAAAGGATAAGTAGAGTGTGGATGAATGGACAGGCTGACATTCTATCATAGGAGTTAGGGGAAAGTATCAGTATATGACTGAGCATGAGATGGTTAAAATGAGCTAAGAAATGACTGAAAGTCCGGAGACCAAACTCTCTGGAATAAAGGGTTCAAGATGGGAAATAGTGGGCCATGGACTGGAAATTCAGATTTCAATTTTATTTTGGGGAATTTAAAATTTTTTAATTTCAAGTTTAGAGACTGAGTTTCAAATAGGCAGGGGAGAGTAAATAAAACTACTTATAGTAAGTGATTGATGTGTTACTGCTTTAAGTATATTGCATAGAATAGATTGGAAAAAAGTGTGAATGAAAGTTGAGGGGGAAGTATTGGTAGAAGGCTATTTTAGAACTCAAGATATGAAAAAACAAAATGGGAGTAGAATGGAGGGGGTGGATTGTAGTTAAAAAAGTAACATATGATTTATATGATATGTGTTAAAGGTGCAGATGAGTCAAAGATAATGCCAATCTTTCAAACCTAGGACAAAGTTTGTAATGTTGACAGAAATAAGGAATTTAGGAAGCAGGTTGATCTGAAGGGGAGAACAATTCATCCCTTTTTAGAAAGAAATATTGAATTTTATTGATGTTAGAGCCTTCATATACAAAGATCCACTAGATGTCTAGCAATATGAAGCTATTTTTTTTTGGAAACCAAGTCAAGGTCTAAGCCTTGCAGAAGTGATAATTGATACAAAAATTGGAAGAGGAGGAACAGGAAGTAAATGTGTTGGAGAGAGAACCAAGGGATTGAAGTGAAAAATTCGTTTGTGGATTTGTTCAATTAATGCCAAGATAGCTCATTTCAGGTAGTCCATAAGTTGTTTGAAATATCAGATGAGAGGTGGAATGAGAGGTTAGGGTAAGAGATGAAGACTATATTGCCACCCTGACTGAAATAAAAATTGAAGCCAAAAGAGTGAACGAGTCTCTGAGAAAAATATAGAGAAGCACAAAGGGGAAGACAGATATGGGAAGAGAACCATGGAGCATGATGTTATAGGATTCAAAGGTTAAACAAAAAAAAAGCATTAGAAGGATGGAGTTGATAATACAAAATGCTTTAGAAAGGTTAAGGGAGGGCTATAGAATGAGAAAGAGCCCCTGACTTAGTCAATTAAAAGACAATTTCAATAATATGGAAGAGATAGAAGTCAGATCATAGGCAATTAAGGAGAAATTTGGAAGTGAGAATCTTTTACAGTAAAAGGAAGGAAAGAAATATGGCAATTTGGGAGGATATCAGGTTCAATGATAGATTTGTTCAAATTAAGGGAAACTTGAAGGTTGAATGGTAGCAGAGAGAAGAAACTAGAAGAAATTATCCACAAGGGTTGCAATTTAAAAACTAAGATCTTGTAAAGGTAAAGGAGATCAAGAGGGCTTAAGTATAGAAGAAAAACTTGGAGAGGAGGATCACAACCTAGTCTCAGAAAAGAGAGAAAGTACAGATGTTGACACAAGGAAACATACTGAGAGGATGATGGGTAGGAATTCTATCATTGAAAATAAAAGGTGGTTCTTTTGCATAATTACATAATATTAATATCAGTGTATAATATTTATATGGTATAATGCATAATGACAAACTATTTACTTTCTGTAGAACCTTTCCTTGCAATAGTCTTATCAAGTAAGTAGTACAATTAGTTTTAACACTATTTTACAGATAAGGGAAATTATGTTTACAGTGGTTAAATGACTAACCCAAATTTATACAGTTATTATCACATTTTGTATTTGACTCCAGATCTCTCAGGTCTAGATCTGGTCACTGACTGGTTATTATTTTATTGTTGTTCTTTCTCAGTCATTTTTTTTCAGTTAAGTTTTACTCTTTGTGATCCCATTTGGAGTTTTTTTTTTGGCAAAGTTACCAGAGTGGTTTGTCACTTCCTTCTTCAGCTAATTTTATAGATGAGGAAATTGAGGCAAATAGGGTTAAGTGACTTGCCCAGGGTTATATAACTACTAAGTGCCTGAAGGTAGATTTGAACTCAGATCTTCCTGACAAGGCATTAGATGAAATAATATTTTTCAGGTGGAACTAGCACAATTTAATAGATATAATAGGATGTAAGAGAGTGGAGGAGAATAAATGGTCAAAAAATAACCATGAGATTGTGAACAGAAATGATCAGGAAGATATTATTGACCTTATGGGAAAAAATTGAAATTAGGAGATGGGGGTGCAAAAAGGATGAGTTGTGTTTTGGATTTATGGAAATTCCTATGAATTATCTTATTAGATCATCTTAATAGGTAGTTGGTAATGTGGATTAGTGCCCCAAACTGAAACTAAGGCAGCATTGGAAGGTGCACAGTGTATATTTCATACATAGTAAGCTTTTTCCTTCTTTGGATCTATTTATGTTGATTATTTGCTTATTTTTCTCTCCAAAATTACTATATTTTAAGGATTTCTGGGGAAGAAAGGGCAGGGTGAATGGTCAAAAAGTGAACCCTCAGCAAAAAAAGTAAGATGGCACTATAAATGGTAGTGACTGTAAAGCCTTTTATTTAAGAAAAATGCAGTGGGCTACATCCAAGTAGACTCCAACAATATTTATCAGGGAGAGTAAGCGTTTCTACAGGATATTGGATATAGGAGGCAGGGTGGTATGATTTCTATAGGGACATGGAGCTGTTGGGGTCTCTATGGAAGATGTGTATTGTTTGGGGGGTTACCTAGCTGAAATTTGACATTGTTTGGAGTTTCTATGAAGTTTAGGATTTGTGTTCTTAGGAAAAGATAATCAGTGGGACACTACTGGGCAAGAATTAAATTCAGAACTGAATCCAGCACATGGGTGGTTAGAAAAATTAGGCTGATATAAAAAAATAAAATCTTAATGACAAGGAAGGTAATAGAAGGAATACAGAGTGAGGAGAGGTCACATGCTCCTACAGAAAGGACATGAATTAAGAAAACAAACAAACATCCCTGAACTTTAAAAGTCAGAAAGTATGATTTTTGAGGTTTAATTACAACATGTATAATCTGAATTTCTTCATCTACAAAGAAAGGGAGCAACAATATTTTCTTTAGTTAAAATTATCTAAAGAAAAATCCTAAATTCTACCCTATTTCTCCAGTGTGGCTAACTAATCCTTATAGTACTGAGTGGTCCAGTAAAAAAGGAAAAATTGAATTGGAATTTGTGGATTTTGAATGGATATTGACTCCAAAGTACCTGGACTATACATGAGGGGTGGACATATTGAGGATACCAGGATCTGGCTACTATAAATTTGAGATGATAATGCTTAAAATTTTTCATAAAATTCATTTTATAAGAAAAAATTCATAAGAAAAAAATTTCATAAGTTTGTTGTAAAAAAGTACTTTTTCAAATCAAAAGATGCTATTAAAATGTCTATTAAAATAAGTAAAATATAAAAATTAAATATGACATGAAATTAAAATTATTATTATTAAATATATCAATCATATTGATATATCATTTAAAAATGCAAGTACTTTCATAAAAAATACAGTTCAAAGAAAGGAAAGGACATGATAAAGACTACACTTCTGGATTTTATCAACAAAGACTTGGTGACAGGATTAATTGACTTCAAATTTTGACTGTTATTCACTTAATTGATTTTATTTAAATCATTTCTTGACTCTGGTTGCTGTTTTCTTTTATTTCCAAAATGAAGAGTGTGGACTAAGTTTTCTAAACTCTATAAATTATTCTCATATATTTACTACTTCACCCCCCTTACCCTTGGTTTCTGGTTTCATCTACAGTATAAGATCTTTCTTTCTATACTGATGGATACAAGGATCCTTTGGCCTTGGTTTTTTTCCCCCTCTAGCTATAATTAGAATGCAACTTTCAATGACTAATAATCATCTGCATTTACCAACATGGAATTTATTAAAATAACTTGGATTATTGGAAACCTGATATAATGAATGCCCATATACAAAAATTGATTTTACATATATAAAGCAAGATGAAAATTTTTTAACATGGAGAAGAGTACTTCAATACATATCTAAATAAATAATGAAGGACTGAGTTAGAATGGAATCTTGTTTAGTCTCTGATATTCTATAGACATCTATCTTGCCACAGTCATAAATGATAGCTCTTTTGAGCAAGATGGCAGGCATCAATAATATATTTAAAAATAACTGTTATAGGTCAAAATAATTTCCTGCATGATGTCACCTTTTAAAAATATTCTCTTTAGTGAACTTTTATGTCTCTTAAGATTTTCTACTGAGGGGTAGAAAATCATGGGAATAGTATTCTTAAAATCAGAAATTTGGATATCATTAAACATACAATAGGAAAGCAGATTTACCAAGTTTCCTTAGAAATAAACAGTTAAGCAAATGAAATGTGCTAATGTGCTCCCAATTAGCACAATCATTAAGGGCTGTTTTGAATGAACTAATGAACTTTTTGGTTCTTAGTGAAGACAGAATTAACAGTGGTAAATTAGTAATTATATTAGCTTAAAAGTATAGGGCTGAGTGAATGGTTCTAATAAAATCCTTCACCACCCACACTCTGATGATAGATTGAAATCTGCCAAATCTGAAGAATATGCCTCACAACAGCACAAGTCTTTTGTCCTGTAAAATGTCAAATAGAAATTAATCTTTAACACCAGTGAGGCTTTACCTGGATGACTGGGTTGCCTGAGAGTCGCCTTGAGCCATTAGGTTTCCTGTGCTCAGACAAGGGTGACTCCTATTAAGCCCTCAGTGAATGAGGGGATACCTTATTTTAAGTTTATCAGGCTCTGCTTAATGCCACAGAAACTGTAAAGGACTAGTCATCTTAAATGGTAACAACTACCCTCTGAGACTGAAAAAGCAAACACCCCAAATTCAGCTACCAATTGCAGCAGGATGTCAGGAACCTTATAGTGAATCACTGTAGAAAATGCCCACTTCAGGCACTTTTCCTTATTCCACAGATACTCAGTACATTTTCATTTAGAAGGTTTAAAAAAAAGTGTTGGATTTATAGACTTAAAAATATCCATCATATCATGGAGTTAGGTTTGGAAAGGTACTTTCAAAATCATCTGGTTCAATTCCCCTAATTTTACAGATGAAGCAACTAAGGTACAGAGACATTAAATAATTTGTCCAAGGTTACTCAGATAGCTGTACCAGAACCACTATTAATACCCAATTTCTTTGACTCCAAATTTATTATTCTTTCCACTGTGCCATGGTGTCTCTTGAGGGTAACTAATTAATTCTGCTGCCTCTCACCTGAAATCTTTTCCCAGAACTTCTTCACTTTACTCTTTCTGCCAATCTCCTTTCCTTTTTTACAAACCCATTTCAAAGGATTCAGAATGCCTCTCTGATTATCCCTAATCAACTCTACTAGAAATTTCCTGGAGTGTGGTACAGAGCTTTGTTGGGTTGATAATAGGCATTGTCATTCCATCTCACTGGCCACCACCCTTGTGTAAGTTGGAAATACTGCTTTCCAGTCACTCCCTTGAATTTTATTTTTCTGAAATATTTGATTTTCCTTTCAGACCTCAGATTAGTAAAACAAATACATTGGGAAATGGAATTGGTCAAGGACCTTGCATCCATTGCAGTTTCATCTCATCAGTCCACAGTCAAGACTGCTGAATTATTGTTTAGAAAGGTCTGAATTCCTTTCTCTCTTTGCACTGGGAAGATGCAAAATCAAATATTTTTCTACAGTTATGCACCCCCAGCCAGGTATAATTTCCCATCACAATTGCAAAATCTATTTATTTTTCTTTTTATAGGCTTCCCCTCCCTGCATTGTTTGTTTTCTGAATTATTTAAGCAATGAAACACATCTTAAATTGTGTTGTAAAGATAAGATGAGCAGGAAGGTACATAAACATGAAAGCTTTTATGAGAAGGGAAAGACAGAGGGAAAGGGGAAAAAAATAAAGGAAAGAAATGGCAAGACTTGGATTTTTTTCTGTTGATGAATTCATCAAAATAAGGCCCATCCAGTGCCTCCAGGGGTATAGCACTATTGTGATGTCATTCTTCAAACATCACTCCTGATTCAAGAATAGTCACACTTTGAGGCTTCTAGTCCCTCATACTCTTCCTGCTCTGCCACTTTCTAGCACAGTTTTCCAGGACACTTTCATCTCTATGACTTCTTCTTTTCTATAGTCTTACTTTATCTACTATCTCCTTTCTGTGACTTGTGCCCTCTCATTTACTTGAGATGATAGGGATTAGTCAATCCTAGATGGGGTCAGGGCAGCTAGTAAAGGATGTAGAGTAGAAAGAAACACTGGTTAGAATTATGTCTGAAACAGAAAACTTTTTTTTTTCAAATCCAAATCTCCTTGGTAACATCAAGATAGTACTTGTGTTCAAATTGGGGATTTTTACAGCCCATAGATTCTTCCTAGCTAACATCTTCCAAATTTCTTCATTCTATAAATTGTTGATCAATAAAAGAAATAAATCTAATCTTCACTGTGCCAAACCCTTTCAATTCTCTCCAAGAAAAATAGCTCTTTATCCCTTCAAAATAGTCTTTCGCCTTAGAAAGCACAATCTAGAAAACACAAATGACTTTAAGACAGGTTTTCTTCAACAGTAGATAGGAGAATTGTCCTACATTTTGTATTTTATTTCCCCCCCCCAAAATCCTGGTCCTAATTCCTGTTCTGAATACCTTTTGGTGTCACACTGCAAAATTAATCTTCTCATTTGCTTCAAGCCACAGCATTTAATACTCCTTGACTCCACATAAAACACCATGATATATGTATTAATAAAAGTAGGTCAGGTCTAACTTGGTGTGCATATTGTATTGGAGATTAGGGAACCAAATTCAATAGGTATAGAATAGGATTTAGCTACTCCTGAATTGCTAAACTGTGAGCTGTCATGTCAATCACTGGTCATGGAAATATGATGTGTAAAAAGTATGTGAGAATATATATAAGATGACTGATCACACAGGCAAAAATATGAAACCCACCTGGCATTTCCAAATTTACTCTGACAGCATATTAGAAATGTCTTTTACTCCTCCCATAGTCACTTGGAATATTCTACACTGCATCCATTTCTAGCTTTAATTGATTGATGTATATGGGAAAACAGAAGACAATGTGAAGATAAACAATAGCTAGCTAGTTAACCTCATTTGATTCTGACATCAATCCTAGGAGGTAAGTGTATAGATGAGAAAACTAAGAAATCAAGGGGTATGAGAAAACTATGCCCCAAATGACATACTCACTCACACATCTGAGTACATAGACACATACATACATACATACACAGAGACCTAGGGCTGAAGATGCCTATGAAGGCATACAAACTGGATACAGACACATAGAAACAGATATGTAAAATGATTAGTACAAGGTCACAGAGTAAATATGTAATGCAGGATTCAGGCCCTACTTAATCAAAGGGTCACTTACATGTTTAATAATTAGAAAGGCTATATAGATAAAGATTAAAAGATTTTTTGTTAACTAGTGTAAGTGATTTTTATTACTTTGAGTCTCTCTTGATATGCTTTGATCTCTAGACACATTTTCTAAATTATATTAGTTATGTAAGTGCATTGGAGAACAAGAGGTAGAACCATTTATCTCGTTTATTTATTTATTTATTTATTTAATGGAGGACCTTACATAATACCCTTACAACTAGAAATAAAAATACAGGGTATTTGAAAAGTCTTAATGCAGCTTTAAGAGATTAAACTTCAAAAAAGCCTTTTAAGTCTTTTTAAATCTTGTGACTTTTCAGATATTAGAGTTTTTAAAAGTTATTTAAATTTGAATAACTTAAAGCTGCACTAATACTTTTTGAACACCCTTCTTGAATACATACTCACACAAAGTATGTATACTTTACTCATAAACTTCACACATATCTATACATATGTAGCTCAAAGGTAAATATGCCCCTATATGCACATGTCCAATATAATGCACACATTCTTGTTTGTGTTCACAAAGTATATAAATTATATATATATATATATATACATATATATATACTATATTGTAGATATTATGGTATTATATATAGTAGAGTTGACTAGACTTGGAAATTAAGTGAATATATGACACATCTATATTCACAAATTATAATATATATATATGGATCATATAAATGGGTGTCAAAATGCAAAGCATGTCTCTCTCTCTCTCTCTCTCTCTCTCTCTCTCTATTTTATAGCGCATGCTGCCGAAGTATTATTATATCATCTTATTAATATATAAAATATGTAATATTAATATATATGCATATATATCAAAAAAGTTTCAAGGTCTGTGAAACAGTTTCTCATACAACCCTTGTAAATATCCTTGGTCTCTTTGTGCAGATGAAAAACACAAAATCAAACAAAAACCCAACCAAAGAGATTCTATAATCAAGATCCCACAGCCAAAAAAACCTTGACTTGAAATTTAAGTCCATTTCTCTGGATTCCAAGTTCAAAATTTTTTCACTTTACCTACTACCTCAGTAGAAACTTAATAAATGTGAAATGAATTGAATTTAGAAGTTAAATAAATTAGAAAAGTTATTCTGAGGTTTGACAAAAAGAATTTTTAATAAATGATTAATGGTGCTCAAATTTTTAAAGAACAGCATGAAGAAGATGAGAATAAATTTTTCTATCTGCCCATTCCCCCAAAAAGAGAACAAGTGAGTAGGTTTTATTCTTATATGACCAAACAAAATAAATTGGACATGGTTAGAGGTGCTTGGGGAACCAGGATAAGCCTCTTCTAGGAAGTAGCCCTTGAAGGACACTAGAATAATTACATTCTAGTATGTGGGGGAGGCTGTAAAAAAAAGATGCATTAGTAAGCCACATTAGTAACAATATAGGCTATCTGAAGTGGATACTGTATAATAAATGAGTATTCTATAATATAGCAGATTAGATTCATATTGTCTAAGTCTTTATATGCCAAATAGAAGAGTTTGTGTTTGGTCCTAGAAGCATTCTAGAGTGTCTTCAAATCATGGCTAGACTTGAATTTTAGGAAAATCACTTTGTTAAACACGGGGAGGACAGATTAGACATGGGAGAAACTTGAGGCAGGGAGAACAACCACATGATTATAACAATAGTTCAAAGATGAGCTTATAATAGTCTGAAATAGGACGGTCACTGTGTGCATATGATGAAGGGGACAGATGAAAGAAAATTATGAAGGTAGAGTAAACTAGACTTAGAAACTAAATGAATATATTGCATGTGGGAGGGTGCCCAGTTGAGGATAATTTTATGATTGTGAACCAGATGACTAGAAAGGTATTGATACCCTTGACAGAAATAGAGGAGTAAGGAAGAAGGATGCTTTCTAGGCAAAGGGGGGGGGGGAGGCAAGATAAGAGATCTGTTTTGGACATACTGATCTCCAGATGTCTGCCAGTCATCCACTTGAAATCTGTCTACACAATCTCTTTCTCTATCTGATACTTGAAACTGAATTACTGAAGTACATTATTATTCATTTAGTCCATAGTCTCAACTTGATGTGGAGTGCTTTTACTTTGCAGTTCCCATTAACACTGATTGTCCAATTTAGTGCTTCGCTAGTGAGCTACAGACCAATTGTAAACTTCTAGCTTACTGAATCAACCACAGTTGAAGTTTTGTTTAAATGCAAATTTGTACACGGTGGGTAAGAATAATTTCAATCTCCTACTCAAATATGGACATTTATGGACAAATATGGACATTTACTATGTGTATCTAGGTTCTGTTGAAGTAGTTGATAGGTTCGTGGCTCAAGGAAGTATTTATATCCAGTAAGTATTGGAGTGTTTCAAATATGAACAGATGGTATAGTTGGCAGAAATCAAAATAGAGTCCAGCAATCAACCTAGAAGCTTTTACTTTTTAATTTCCAGGTAAAATATAGTCATCTCAAAGAACAGAGATAGATCTAAGGAGCCATTTTTCCTAAAGCTAATTCATTTTGTCAGAGTCTCTTAAACTTCTATGAATCTAGTCTTTATCCTCAAAGAGAAGTTGGGTTGAGGTAGATACCATGATAGAGGCAAAACTATATATTAAGAGTGGTGTGCTGGGTACATTTACTCTATGATGGCACAGGTCAGTGACAGGCATAAATTAATATGTGCTTGCAAGTAACCTTTTAATGAAGCAGCCTGATAATGGATTTTTTTCTAGATCAATGGATCATAACTTTCAGAGTGTTGATAAATTTCCTACAGAAACACATAGTAGACATATATGTATAAATTATGTTTATATAATAGTAATAAATATTAATCCTATCTGAAGAGGGTTTAGAGATTTTGAATTCCCTAGTCAAAATGATTATGAAATCTAATTTTCAAAAATTTTTTTTATGGATAGTTTGATCTTTTTGTTTAGATTTTTCAAGGCAATGGGATTAACTGGCTTGCCCAAGGCCACATGGTTAGGTAATTATTAAGTGTCTGAGGTCAGATTTGAACCCAGGTACTCCTGACTCCAAGGCCAGTGCTCTATCCACTGGGCCACCTAGCTGCCCTGGATAGCTTGATCTTTAGCTATTTTCAAAGTTCAAAAATTTGGGAATAAGGACTTCTAGAGGAAGATTTCATGAAGTGGTATAATTCTCGAAGAAAGAAGGGAATGTTCTGCATAGTTCCTACTTGGTGGCCTAGTTGGAGAGTAAAGCCAATGAATTAATTTGAAGGTTCAGGGTTGGTAAAAAGATAATTGCTTATTTAACAGCCTTCATATGTTTATCTTTCTGAATAACTAAATCATGGGGTGATACTATAAAACTTGGGGATATAGAGGGACTGTTTATGATTTTTTGCAGGAAATAAGGACTCACTGGAATGCACCAAAGAATTGTTCTTGTTCTGTTTCCTTTCAAAGAAAAATAATAGGTTATTTGAGAGCTTTTGTGTACTTGTTTCTATACTTTTGTGAGTCCTCTATATTTAATTCATTTTCCGTATGGTGAAATAAAGGCTAAAAAACCACATTTTGTTGGGTAATGGTTAAACAAGTGATGATACATGAATATTATGGAATACCATTGTTCCTGAGAGACATGGAAGGAATTATAGGATCTGATTCTGAGCGAAGGGAGCAGAACCAAGAGAACAATGTACATATTAACAACAACACTGTGAGATCTTCAGCCCTGATGGATGCTCTCAGCAGTTGAGAGAGCTAGGACAAACTTATTAGTTTGGATATGGACAATGCTATCCCCATTCAGAGGAAGAAAAACAAAACAAATTTTAAAAATCCTTCGGAATCTGAGGAATATTACATTCACTTAAAAAAAAAACCTCAAGTATTTCTTTCCCTTAATCCTAACTCCTAATACCAAAAATGGCTAATTTATAAACATGCTAACACAAATATGTAACTACAATAATAACCTTACTGTTGACTGCTGAGGGGAAGAGGATGGGAAGGGAGGGGAAAAAAGGATATTTTGTAACTTAGAAATTTGCATGGGCATATGGATGAATGTTAAAGAAAAACTTTCATATCATATATTTGGAAAAGTAAACCATCAATAAAAATAAACAAAACACATATTGGTTCATAGGTTAGGAGGCAAAGTAGCCTAACCCATAAGATGTACCAAGCAGCCAGTTGACAAACTTACCTATAGAGGACTCATCATGAGGAAGAAAAAAAAGAGTTCCAATCAGGTGCAAACATCTCCACCTCCATAAGCAGTTCAAAAAGAATACTTTTTATTTTATCTATTTCTCCTGTGTATTATCAGAGATGAAAACAATTTTAAAATTTGAAAATCAGTTTACAAGTATTATCTTATGTATTTCTCGCAGCAAGCTGGCTAGTTAGATACAAGAGATATTGTTACCAATGTTCAGAATCTTAGGCTCATAGACACCATAGCTGTCCTACAAGTCAAAAATTCACTATGTATCTTTCTTATTCAAGCATGTTTCTTTCAAACATCATATTGTTAGATTCTAGTTTTTAACCAGTTTGTTGTCTGCTTCCATTGCCTGGATGACCTTGCTCCTTCACATTCACAGTTATGATTACTATTTCTATTACTATTCCCCTCTATCTTATTATCTTCTGTTTATCTTTTTCCTCTCTTTTTATTTATTGTCATTTCCTAATCACTACTTTTCCCCCTTTTATCACCCCTCCATTTTATTGTTCCCTATTTCCCCATGGGTTTATTTAGCACTTTTAGGGAGATAGGTGCCACAGTGAATAGAACACTGGCCCTTGGAGTCAGAAGGACATGAGTTCAAATCCAGCCTTAGACACTGATACTGGGGAAGTCACTCAATCATGTTGCCTCAGTTCTTCATTTGTAAAATGAACTGGAAAAAAGAAATGGCAAGCCACTTTGGTATCTGTGCCAGGAAATTCCTATATGGGGTCATGGAATATTGGACATGACTGAAAGACCTCAACGACATGGTAAATTTGTATATCCAACTGTTGTATGCATGGATATGTGTGTGCATCTTCTCAAACCCATTCCAATGAGAATGAAATTAAAGTGTTTTCCACCATTCCTTCACCATAAAAGCTCATCCTTGCACTCCTCCTTCATGTGACAGAATTTTCCCTTTTTACCTTTCTCTTCCCTGTTCTCTCAGTTCATCCTTAATACTTAACTCCTTCATTGGGGAGGGGAGGAATCACTGACACAAAAATGCTTCACATCTATGCCATCTTACTATGTAGACTCTCTTTTTTCTTAGTTTTATTTATTTATATATTTTTGTTTATTTATTTATTCATCCACATGTATATCTATATTTTTAAGTTACTAAATTGGCTTCCACCTTCCCTTCCCCCTCCCCTCAGCTGTGAACAGTCAGATTAGCATTGCATATACATATTTTTGATAAACCCATTTACAAATTAGTCATTTTTGGTATGTGGAATTAGGATTAAGGGAGATGTATAAAAGACAATTTTCATAAAGCATACATCAAATTCTGAAGGGTTGTTTTGTTTTGCTTTGCTTTGCTTCCTCTGGATGGGGATGACATAGTCCATAGCTGGTCTAAAATGGTTGTCCTAGTTCTCTGCACTGAGAGAAGCTGCTTCCATCAAGGTTGATGATTCACAATGTTGTTGATGTGTACATTCTTCTCTCAGTTCTGTTCTCTTACTTCAGCATTAGATCCCATTAGTCATTCCATCCTTCTCTAGAGTCTGACCATTTATGGTTTCTTATAGAACAATAATATTCCATAGTATTTATGTACCATAACTTGTTTAGCCATTCCCCAATTGATGGGGGATTTCCATCAATTTCCAATTCTTTGCCACTACAAAAAAGAACTACTATGAATATTTAGAACATGTGTTTCCTATTTTTTATGATTTCTTCTGGATATAGGCCTAAAATTGGAATTACTGGGTCAAAGGGTATGGAAAATTTTATTGCTCTTTGGTCATAGTTCCATATTGCTCTCCAGAATGGTTGGGTCCCTTCACAATTCCACCAGCCATGTATCAGGGTCCCAATCCTCCCACAACCTCTCCAACATTGATCATTTTCCCTTTTTCTTATTGTGGCCAATCTGATAGCGTGAGGTGATACCTCATTGTTGTTTAAATTTGCATTTCTATAATGAAGAATAATTTGGAGCATTTTTTCATGTGATTATATATAGCTTTAGTTTCTTCACTAGAAAACTGTTGATTCATATCCTTTGGCCATTTATCAATTGGGGAATCACTTGTAACCTTACAAATTTGATGCAATTTTCTATATATTTTAGAAATGAAACCTCTAACAGAACTCCTAGTTGTGAAGATTGTTTCCCAGCTTTCTGCTTTCCTTCTAATTTTGGCAGCATTAATTTTATTAGTGTAAAAACTTTCTAATATAATCAAAATCAGTCATTTTGCAGTTTATAATATATTCTAATTCTTGTTTGATCATAAATTTATCTCCTTTCTCTGTAGATTCTTAAGAATTATGTGTATTAACTTCCTATAATGGTATGTAAATAGTTTAACTTTATTGTGTTCCTTTTGACTTTTCTTTCATGTTTACATTTTTATGTTTCTCTTGAGTCTTGAATGAGACATTTTCTAACCTGATCTGGTCTTTATCAGGAATACTAAAAAATCCTCTCTTTCATTAAATATCCATTTTTTCTCCCTGATGAATTATATTCAGTTTTACTAAGTAAATGATTCTTGGTTTTAATTCTAACTCCTTGGCCTTCTGGAATTTCAAATTCTAAGCCATCTGATTCTTTAATGTGGAAGTTTCTATATATTGTAGGATGCCTATTCTGGTTCCCCAAATAATGAATAATTTCTTTCTGGCTGCCTTCAATATTTTCTTGTCATGAGAGCTCTGGATTTTTGCTATAATAGTCTTCATTTTGGGATTTCTTTCAGGAGGCAATTGGTATATTCTTTTAGATTCTGGATCTAAATTGCCAGGGCAGTTTTCCTTAATTATTTCTTTAAATATGGTGTATAAGCTCTTTTTTTAACATGATTTTCAAACAGTCCAATAATTTGGGTTTTTTTTTTTTTTTGCAAGGTAATGGGTTTAAATAACTTACCCAAGATCATACAGCTAGGTAATGATTAAGTGCCTGAGATTGGATTTGAACTCAGGTCCTCCTGACTCCAGGATCAGTGTTCTATCCACTAGGCAACCTAGCTGCCCCCATCCAAGAATTCTTAAATTATCACTCCTCAATGTATTTTCTTGGTCAGCTGTTTTTTGATGAGGTATTTCATGTTTTTTCTCCTTTTAAAAAATTCTTTTGGTTCTATTTTATTGCTTCTTGACGTATCATGGAGTCATTCTATTCCACTCATCCAATTCTGCCTTTTAAGGAATTATTTTCTTTAGTGAGTTCACCTGTAAGTCAATTCTTTTTTTTAAGATGATGCTAATTCTTGTCTCTCTCTCTCTCTCTCTCTCTCTCTCTCTCTCTCTCTCTCTCTCTCTCTCCTTTTTTCTTAATTCTTTTAATAATATTCTTACTTTATTTTCATTTCTTTTCCCAATTTTTCCTCTCCCACTCTAATTTATTTTTCTTAAATTCTTTGGGGATTTTTGTTCATCTTTGAGTCAAATAGCATTTTTCTTTGAGATTTTACTTGCAGCTATGTTTACATTATTATCTTCTTATGAGTTGTGTTTTGAACTCCCTGTTACTTTGTTGTTTCTGTTTGATATTTTTTCTAACCTGTTTCTTTACTTTGAAATTTATATTAAAGTTGGGTTCTGCTCCTGGAGAGTGAAGAGGAATTTATTCTACTAATTTTTTTATTATGCTATTTTCTTTCTTTCTTTTTTAAATTTTTTTTTAGGTTTTTGCAAGGCAAATGGGGTTAAGTGGCTTGCCCAAAGCCTCACAGCTAGGTAATTATTAAGTGTCTGAAACTGGATTTGAACCCAGGTACTCCTGACTCCAGGGCCAGTGCTTTATCTATTGCGCCACCTAGATTCCCTATTATGCTATTTTCAGAGTTAGTTTTGGGGATCTTTCATTTCTTCCAAGGTGATATGATTAAAGAGAAGTATGGTCATGCCTCTTCTGACAGCATTCTCATCAGTGTGCAGCTACACAAGAACTTTCTTACCTTCTGGAACTGTGATTGAGTTCCCTGTAGACAAAAACTCCAGTGTGATAGTAACTATCCTTTCCCTGAAACTTTGACCTGAAACTGCATATAGGGCATAGAACAGAGTCCCACAGTCAGTGACAGCCCAGTCCCCTGTAATCTCTTTCTCACTATTTGTCTGACCCCCAGCTAGGTGGTGCAGTGGATAGAGCACTGACTTCAGAGTTAGGAGGATGGAAGTTTGAATTTAACCTTAGATGCTTGACTTGAATTAGCTGTGTGACAAGTTGCTTAACTCTGATTGCCTCCCATCCAGGGTCATCTTAAATCATTCTGATTCATATCTGACCACTGGACCCCAATGATTCTGGAGGAGAAGGTGAGGTTGGTGACTTAGCATAGACTCCCTCACTCAAATTCAATTCACATACAAGTTATGGCATCACCTCCCTCTGATGTCTTGGTCTTCTTTGAAAACAAAGGAAAAGCATTATTATATCTAATCTCAGTACTAATTGTATACTGAAAGCTCCTGAAGCTCCTGCCACTGATGCCTATTAAGTTGTTCCCAAGGACTGCCACTGGTTTACTCAGATGTGACATCTAGGTCACCTATGCTGGTTTGAGCTCCACTCTCATCTCATTGGAACAGACCAGAAATACTGGCTCTCTAAGTTGCCTTGGGTTGGAATGTTGTTTTGTTCTGCCCTTTTGTTGGTTTGGCTGCTACAGAATTTATTTTGAGGGATTATTTTAAAGTTAGTTTGGAGAGGCCCTACCTTTACTCCACTATCTTAGCTCTGCCTTCTCTTCTTCTAGGAATTCTTATTTATCTTACATCCAACTACCTTCATTACTATTATAATTTTTGGTTTTGCTTGTAGCTATTTTCACACTGTTATTTTCTTCTGAGTTAATGTCTTTGTCTTCCCTGTCACCATCATAACTTTTTATGGTCAGGTTCTTTTTAAGTTGTTGTTTGCTCATTTTCCCAATCTTTTTCTTAACTTTCAACTTTATGTTATGTTGCGTCCCTTTCTGGACTCCTTCAATCTTTCCTTGGGAGACAAGGATGATAAGTTCTCCAAGTACTCCATTTATTCACCAGAATACAAATACTTAAATATCCTCTCCTGTCTTTAATCCACTCCCACTCCCATGGCACTTAGTAAAATAAGGCTCTGGTGCTCAAGGACAGCAGGTGATGAAGGTTCACAGCACTCCCACACACAACAGTCCCTAACAATGTTAAAGTTGGACTCGTCTGGAGTTGGGAAAGCATCAGGATTTTTCATGCTGCTATATTCAGTTATTTCTGGGGGTCTGCAAGTTTGTGATGCCTTCAAGGTGTGATTGAAGGAGAGGTGTGATGACTGCTCTTCTCATCTGCTCTTGGTCTTTACTCAGAAAGAGTTCCTGTGCTCCTGCAAAGTGAAGTATTAGTGCTGATAGTCTCTACTTTGGAACCAGGGCCTCTGTTCCTTGTGATTGACTATCATCTTTCCTATTACCTTTGCTTGACCTAGAACTGGGTATGGACAATAGAATTGTCAATCAGCACTAGGTACCTCCAGTACCAGGAAAGAGTCTCCCGTAAACTTTTTCTGACCAGCTGTCTTACCCCTTACCAACACAGAGTTGAGAGGTCCAGACTACTGTAGCTATGGTTGTGACTGCCTCGAGGGTTGTGACAAGCTTCCCATGGCTACTGGTGCAGCCACTGTATGGGTTGATCTCTACCATCATGTTTCATATTTCTCCTGCCAACCTCCCATACTATCTTAGGTTAGAAAAATGTCTCATCTGGACTTTTTGTTGACTCTACTGCTTTAAAATCCAATTTGAAGAATTTTGGTAAAGTTGTTTGGAAGGGAATATTGGGAGATTTTTACTGAGTTGCTGCCTCACTTCTGCCATCTTTGCTTTGTCCACTTTCAAACCCATACAAACATATATACAAGCATATTTATATATCTGTGTATATGTCTTGTATAGGTGTATAGTTTTATATTATGTGTTTTTGTTTATATGCATATATAAATGTAAATATATAAATATATATACATAAGTATATACATATATGTCTATATATATATATAAAATGTATATATGTTTACTTCACATAGTCTTTATTGACCATTCTGTACCTCATGAAGGAATGAAGAATGAAGTGGGATAAATATGGAAAGATAAGGGTCACAGTTAGCTTTGATCAACAATAAGAAACTCTGGATAAACTTCACAGTTTGTAAAGATCTTCACTGAATTATACTGTTGTGGAAGAACCCATAAAGATACTACATTGAAGCTATTAGACTTTGGACTGGGAATGTGATTTACACAGCCAACACTCTGTTTATTGAGTTGTAAACCCTTTGGGAATAAATTGGATGCCAAGGAGAATGTGTAACTTAGAAACAAAAATGTACACTTCCTCCCTAAGGTAAATGAATGAAAATAGAGAATGTTTTTAAAGTGTTTTTTTGCATTTACAACCAAAGGGGAAAAAAGAACCAAAAAAATCCTACAATTTTCTTGTCTTTTTCATTAATCATATTAGCTGTGTTTTGGGAAAACAGAAACAAAGCATAATGTAACCAATTGCAGTTCCAATTGGCACAGGACAGTGTTTAGGAACTTTAGGATATAGAGGAGAACACAAAGCAGGTAATGCTGTAAAGAAATTCCAAGGAAGAACAAACTTCATATGTTCTATAACTTGCTTTTGGTCTCTTGGTTCATTAAGGAGAAAATGAAAAGCAAAAACACATGGGTATTTATTTGGAAAAGATATAGTATTTTGAAAGTACATACTATATATCACATAACATTCTAGATTTGTCAGTGAATTATAAGTAACGAACTGGAGGCAATTGCTGATGCCATTTGGAGTCAAGAATGAGTATGATTAATGGTGAGTTTGTCCATCTATTCTCATGGTTTTAGCCTTCAGCTGTAAGTAGATGGCTCCCAAATCTAATTCTCCATCCCACGATTCTCCCCTAAGATTCAGTTTCATGACTTATACTGAATACTAGTTATTTCCATTAGGATGGATAGTTTTTAGTTATTTCAGACTCAACAGGTCTCCAACTGAACTCATCTTCCTTACTACCAACTTGACTCCCCTACTTGACAGCTTTTTTCTTTCTATCCATCAAGTCACCATTTGAAGTCCTCCAAGTAATGGAGGAACTCATAGTTTGGAGAATGTGTTCCTCTTTAGGAGAATTCCATTATTAGGGAGGTCTCTTTTATAGCAGGGTAAATTCTGGGGTTTTCAGATACATGTATAAGGAAGAATGCAGGCATACATAATGTATAGACTTCTGTAGCATACACATTTAAAAAAAAGACTAGGAGAAACACGGTATGGGAAAGTCACCTCTCAAGAGTCACATAAAGAAAAATTTTAAGTGATGAAGTTCAGAGTATCTCTAAATAACCTCAGCTCCTATGGAGTTAATTATCATCTGTATGCTGATGATTCTCATTAACCTATTTTGCCTTAATCTCTTATCTGACCTCCAATTCTGCATTTCCAATTGCCTTTCAGACACTTTATTACTGTCTTTTATTAAAACTAAGTATTATATGTTAAATATTCACTGGATATATCATTTGTACATAGTACTTTGAATATTATCTCTCCCATTAGACTGTAAGTTCTTTGAGGGAGGGGACTATTTTTTTTCTTTTACCTTTTCTATACAACTAGTACTTAATATAGTTTCTGCACATAATAGGTGCTTAATAAATATTTATCCAGTGATTGACTAACTTAGACCTAGTTCCTTTCTTAACAGTGCTTCTATTGCCAACATCATACATGCAATATGTGAACATATGTGCAAAAACTGAGATAAGCAAGAATTGTTGGGATAGATAATGAGAAGGTGAAACTCAAGGGAAATGTGAAAAGGGGGAAGAAAGAGACTTAGCACAGATGAATTACAGAGAAGCATGTAGAAGGATCAATTCTGACCTTAGTGTAAAATAGGGAGTAGAAAGTCTTTTGCATCACTTTTTTAAAGGATCATAAAGCTTTAAATTACCTAATCTTTGTTACATTGAGAGAGTTAAATAGGGGGAAGGGATTCATTACATGTCTACTTAGCAGTTCATGTACATCCTAATACCCAATTTGGGTGTTTAAATGGGCTGCACAAAATGACTCTGGATGCTGACATCAGGGACCATCTGAAATAATGGTTTCCAGAACAATATCTTTATCCCTTACTTTAAAAGTCAGAGACTTCCCTTACTCAAGGGACTATAAGAGGGCATCTTGTTTGACAGGAATGGCGGCACCTAATCATTTTGGACAGATGGGTCTCTCTATCCTGTTATTAAACATTTCCTGAGGGAGTTCCCTTTTATTGAAAGAATTCTTGAGGTAAACTGCCAAATCATGGGAAAGCTGAGAGCCAAAGTTCATTGTAATTGAGAATAAAGTCGCTGCTTCCCTAGAACTCAAGGGAAGATCCCAAGAGAGTGAGTGAACTGAAGTGCAGTTACTTCTTATACTTGTCCTGGGGGATTGTGATGGATTTGCTTGTCATCTTCTTTGATGTATATTTATTAAACATCCACCCATTAGGTAGGTGGCTCAGAACCAGGTAATCTTTTAAGACTAGAGTAGGCTTGTGACTTTCTGCAAAGAGAGAAATTAATTTCCCACCTCAGGCTAACTATACCAAGGAGCAAGTCATCTGTCTTATTTATGTCTTGAACCCTGCTTTCTGCTGGCATAACTCACCATCTACTGGCATAGTCCTCCTGGTTAGTTATTGCTAGGGAAAGGAATCAGAGTTGGCTTCATGACAACATTTACAGGTTTCAATCCAGGCTTTTGAATGGTGCTTATTTTCTTTGTTTTACAATAATACTAATAACTGTTTTTTTTGAGTCATATCACTGGAGAAAGTAACTATATGGATAAGATCATAGGATCATAGATTTGAAACTGAGAAGAAACTTTGATATCATCAAGACAATATCTCTCATTTTAGAGATGAGGAAACTGAGGCTAAGAGAGGTGAATTTGCTTGATCAAGGAATTATAGGTGCAATTTTAAAGCCTAATTTGTCTACCTGTAAATCAAATGATATTTTCATGCCACTACTCTGCCTCTTGTCACAGACCCATTGGAGCAGTAAGAACTGACATTTACTTAGCTAACATTTATACAATTCTTTAAAGTTAGCAAACTGCTTAACAATCATTACCTCAAATGATATAATGATTTATTACCATCCTCCAACTTTTAAGAAGGAATATTTTTTGCATTTCAAACTAAATGTACAGGTATAGCAGCATGCTTTACATAGGGTTTCCTAAGATATCTCAGTAGACCAGTGATTTCATCAACCTGGACCTCTCTCCAGCCACACAAAGAAACATACATCTGGACCTGAACATTCTTTGGCACTTTTGTCCATCTCATCCCAAAGATGGATCTACCTGATGTGCTCAGAGGTCATCCTCTTTTTTTCTCTTCTCATTGATCTTATGGATTAGGATAGAGCCATAGCTATTATTTAAAATTTGTGTCGTGCTTTGAAGTTTGCAAAGTGCATTGCATATATTACCTTTATCATCCTCTCCATACCCCCATTGCTATTATCATTGCCATTTTACAAAGAAGAAAGCAGAAGTAAAGAAAGTTTAAGTGACTTGCCTAGTTTTGCATAATTATAAATAAGAAGTCAAATTTGAAGTCAGAACTTTCTGATTCCAACTTCAGCACTCAGCTCTATTACCTTGTCCTTTTTCTCTTATCACATGATGCTAATTTTTGTCTAGTAAGGTATTAACATGAAAATAGATTTACAGTAGTTCTGCATAATTCTTGATAATGTCTTGTGGGCTTCTCACTTTTTCTATTTACATTTTGATGATCCTTCACTTTAGTCAGTCAACAATAAACATTTATTGTTGATGTTTTGGGGTTATTTCAGTCATATCCAACTCTTCATGGCCCCATTCAGGGTTTCTTTGGCAAAAACACTAGAGTGGCTTGCCATTTTCATCTCCAGTTCATTTTACAGTTGAGGAAACTGAGGCAAATGGAATTAAATGAGGTGTCTGGGATCACACAGCCAGTACGTATCTTGAGACCACATTTAAACTCAGAAATATGAGTCTTCCTAGTTCTATTCACTGCATCATCTATCATATTCCAGAAGGATAGCTAGATGGTTCAATGGGTACAGTTCTGGACCTGGAAAAAGGAAGATTCTTTTTCTTGAATTAAATTCTGGTCTCAGATACTTACCAGCTGTTTGACATTGGGCAAGTCACTTATTCTTGTTTTCTTCAGTTTCCTCATCTATAAAATGATATGGAGAAGGAAATGAAAATCTATTCCAGTATCTTTGCCAAGAAAACCCCAAATACAATCATGGAATGGACGTGACTGAAAAATGATTAAACAATGACAGCGCCATGTACTAGACCTTGTGCTAAACTCTAGGGTTATAAAGCAAAGAACAAAATCTACCCTCAAAGAGCTCACAGTCTAACAGGAATAAAAAATGGAAACAACTATGTATAAATACGCTAAAATCAGGATCAATCTGGGATAGTCTCAAGAGATAGCAGTAGACTTAAGGGGGAATCAGGAAAGACTTCTTGTAGAAGATGGGATTTTAACTGGGACTGGAAGGAAATCAGGGAACTCACAATCTATTTTTGTTCCACTTTCTACCATTCTGTAACCTCTACAACCTTCCCAGAAGGATAATAGTATTAAAAACAGCAACAACAACAACAAAAAAAAGAATTTTTGTTGCAAGGAAGTGTTTGCTTATCTTTCAAAAAACTACACAATTCCTCAAATGTGATCCTTAAGTTTGTACAGATAGTCTTTACAAAAGACAACTGAATGGACTATATTTTTTTAAAGTTTAATTTGCTTTAGAAACTTTTTGGAAGTGATCTGGTGTGATCAGGTTTGTCACTAATGCAGATAAAAATCTATCTTGTTTTAGATGTCACTAGAATAAATCTGTTTTGCAGTTCTTTCAAGTGTTCATAAATCTCCATATCTGAAAATTCAATCTGAGGACTAATGGAGTGACAACTTTTGTATAATGATCTTTTTTTCAGGCAGAGCAGGGATATAGATTTATATATATATATTCTTTTCTTTAATGGAGATATATCTCATAATTGTTCACAATAATGCCAAGGTAAAGAGGGGTAACTAGAAACATCCTTTATTGTTGTTGTTCATTCTTCCTTCTTGAAGAAGACCAATGAGATCAACAGGGTGATGGCAATTGAGTTTAAATAAGGCAGGGCTATACAAAGTCATTGTTCTCACTCTCTTCTCCAGAGTGGAGTCCAGTGGCAAGACATAGTTAAGGGTGCCTGATGATGGCCCCAGTACAGTGGGAGACCCTGGCCTTTTGAAGCTAAAACCGTTTTTTTTTTTTTTTTTTTTTTTTGGTCTAAGGTTATTTGAGGCAACACTCTTCAGTGATTAAAGACAAAGTAAAGAACTGAGACAGGGGTGTCTAGGTGGCATAGAGGATAAAGCATGGGTCCTGGAGTCAGGAATACCTGGGTTCAAATCCGATCTCAGACACTTAATAATTGCCTAGCTGTGTGGCCTTGGGCAAGCCACTTAACCCCATTTGCCTTGCAAAAACAAACAAACAAACAAAAAGAATTGAGACAAAATATGGTCTGGTTGAACTTCCCCCAAAAAAATCAATTTAGGTAATATCCTAAAATGGCAGAAGAAGGAAACAAGCATCAAGTAGCTATACATATTGTTCTAAGAACTTTATAAATGTTACATTTTATCCTTACAATTTTTTCCAGTTTTGGAAATTGAGGCAGGGAGAGGTTAAATGACCTGCTCAAAGTTACCCATTTAGTGAGTGACTGAAATCAAATTTGAATTCAGGTCTTCTTAAATCTGATATAAACCCTTTATCCATTGAACCACCATCCTGCTACTGGAACTTATAGTTCCCTGGATGAAAGAATATTGAAATTACTGGATTCTTCATATCTCTCCCTCAGACTACTTAAATGAGATCCTGGAAATTGAGTTAAAAATTGGAGCATCCCAACAGAATTTCATAGAGATACAGTAGGATATGTGATCATTTTAGGTGATTATGGGAAACCTGAAAATAAAGTGAACAATTAGACCAATGAAGAGAAATAAGGAGCATTTTAGTGGAAAGAGCAGGTTATAGTCTATTTTAAGAGGGAGAATTAAGAGGGTTCATTTCTAAAGGATTTATATATGATCTTTGCTCAAACTTTCTAAATTTGGGAATGCTCTCACAATTAATTTTTTTTTTAGGTTTTTGGCAAGGCAAACGGGGTTAAGTGGCTTGCCCAAGGCCACACATCTAGGTAATTATTAAGTGTCTGAGACCGGATTTGAACCCAGGTACCCCTGACTCCAAGGCTGGTGCTTTATCCACTACGCCACCTAGCTGCCCCCACAATTAATGTTTGAATTGCAAAGACTAGATATCTAGACAAGAGAAAAAAAAGTAAATCCAAAAGACAGTTTGTGAGTCAGGTGATCTTTTCTCTGTTCCTCATACAATTTGTTCTATTTTCTATCTATATATGTCTTTGTCCTCTTCCCCACATGACTCTTAGGAAGTTTCGCTTCTCCTCTGACTCCTAGGATCCCTTGCTTCCTTCAGTATTCACCTGAAGCAAGTCTTTGGACATAAAGCTTTCCTGATTCCTCAAACTTCTGCATTCTTTTTCTATAATCATATTTTGTCAGGCTTGGATTTACTTTTTAAAATACTCTTTCTAAATTTATCCTACTATGTTTGATAAATATGTGTTGGTTTTTGCTTGTTCACTTTGTTTTTAGAGAATCTAAGTTCTTTGAGAATAAGGATTTGGCTTTGTTGGTTGGTTTTTGCATCTAGAATGTCTTTTAATAAATTGTTATTAATTCAATAGCTATACAATGGAAAACTCACTGATATGGCATCAGACCGTAGTTTTATTCAGATTCCAGCTGACATTTTCTATTTGTGTGATTTTGGACAAGTCACTTAATTTTGAATATCTTTGAATCTCAGTTTCCTTATCTTTAAAATGGGGATTAAAAAAGGTAATATTATCCACCTGGAGGTGTTGTTGTAGGAGGAAAAAAAGACACTTCTCAAACCTTAAAACATTATGGAAATAGCTCACAAGCTATTTCTAAAGAAAGAAATTTGAATCTGTATCTTAATCATGCCTAGTGCCTCTATGTACTCTTTTGTGACAGCAGGTAACTGAGGTCCCTTGCCCCAATCAGCTCTCAATAGAGACTGGCAAATTGCTAAAATACAATAAGATTCCAGACAAACCCACTTGAAAATAAATCATACTGGAAATATCGTTAAAATGCAGATCCAGACCTGAGGTGACTTACAGGCCACTTGTACTGCCCATCAGAGCTACAAATAATAATGCCATTTGAGTGAGTAGAAACACTGGCTCTAAGATTAGATGTTTATCATAAAGTGTTTTAATGAGCATAGAAATAATCAAATAATTAATCAGGCTGCCCTTAATTAGTAGAAGCAGTAAATTCTGTTTCTGTTTGGCTTATCCTTTTCATCTCAATTTTAAAAACCTTATCTTTATGGATTTAGTATGACACCATTACTTCCTTTTTAAGATATGTATTTAAGCAAGTTTTCTATAGTCCTTGGAGTCACAAGACCTGGAATCAAATTCCATTTCTGAAATTTGTTGTTTCACTTTTTTGTAAAAAAAAAAAAAGAGAGAGAGTTAAACTAGAGGATTTCTAACATCCCTTTCAGCTCTGACATTTTTTTGTGTCTATGATTTCTTCTTTCTGAAGCATTTAGTTCCCATCCAACTGCAATTTCTATGGAATGGGTTTCTATATTTATGGAGGTCAAATTCTTTTGAGTCCAATTATTATGATCATCACTATTATTGTTACAATAAATACATAAAGTATATATTGAGCCTATTGAACTTTACAATCATCCTTTTAGGGAGCTATTTTCTTCTTTTATTGTCTCTCTCTTCTGAAAAGATTTCTATTGGGAATATAAGAATGGTCATAGAATGAAAGATTTAATTATAGGAAGGAAGAAAAGAGATTCAAAAAGAAATAAAAATGCACGTATGTAGAAGAGGAATTGACTAATATTAACAACACATAGTTTTCCATCAGAAATGAATTCTAACTGCTTCACAGCATATTTTGCATGTTTCTAACTGGTAACAACAATGTCTAATTTTAATAGTCTTTTTTTCATAAAGGAGTCAGCATGATTGAGTAGCTATTGAACAGGATTTGGAAATCAGGAACCTTGTTTCTATTCTGGCACTGCCACTAATTTTTGATAATACTCTTCTCTCTGAGTCTTCATTTCTTCAAATACAATATCCGGATTAGATGATCTTTAAGGTTCTTTCCAACTTTATCATTTATGAAGTGGTGAAATACATACAAATACAATCAAAAATATTTTCTTGGGGGCAGCTAGGTGGTGCAGTGGATAAAAGCACCGACCCAGGAGTCAGGAGTACCTGGATTCAAATCCGGTCTCAGACACTTAATAATTACCTAGCTATGTGGCCTTGGGCAAGCCATTTAACCCAATTTGCCTTGCAAAAAAAATATTCTCTTGGTTGGATAATTAACCTTCCATTTTGCTCTTTAGCATTCTGCCAAACTAAGTTTCCTTATCTTCAGTTTTGAAATGAGAGACTTTTTGATTTCTGAATTACATGAAAATAATTTGCATAATAGACACCAACAATTTTCTTATGCATATGCATACACATGCATACACACACATACACACACACACACATATAGACATACACACACGTGTGTGCATGCACACATACACATGCATGTGCACACATGTGTGTACATTGCATGTGTGCGCGTGTGTATGCACACACATGCACATGCATGTGCATATGCATGTGCATATACATCTCTTCAGGGTAGTTCCTCATCTTAATTGTTTTTTTATTTCTTTCAAATTATTACATGTAGTAGATTTCAAGAAGCTATACTATGTACACTGACCTCACTACAGCAGGGGGAACTGACTAAGTTGAAGGTAATCAATGGGCCTTAAGCCCACCGCTGAGTCTCCAAAGTACATGGATATCACCCCAGCAAAATGAACATCAAGGAATAATTAGTTCCAACAGGCATGAAGGCTAAAGCTTTATCAGATAATGAAGACATCAAGGACATACAATGCATCCTGAACCATACCTATCATCTTGATTTTTGTCTTGCCAATTGGACTTCAATGCCCCAAGAAGAGAGAGTGAGGTTGATGACTGTGCAACTCTGCATCACTAAAATACAATTCACCCACAATTCAAGACATCATCACATGGCATTATTGATTCTCTTCAAAATGAAGGACAAACAACAACCAGGTGTAGTAGGCACTTTATTATGCAGTTTATGATCTTGCTCGTGGTCATACAGTCCAAATGTTTCCAAACTGAAATTCTGATGCAGAGATCTTCACACCAATTCCAGCATGTTTTCATTATGCTGCCCCTACTTAGTTTGTTGAATGAATAAATGAATCACGTATGAATGAATGAATGGTTAATGAATGTCTCAGGAATCATTTTATAACCTATACAAAAGTGGGAAGTCTGAAAGGAATCATTAGTAGAAATTCATCTTATTTGTAACAGTGAAATGCTCTCTTGCTTTCTTCCAAATCTAGGAAGAAAAGAAACTCATTGTAGCTCATAATTGGAAGAGAACCTCTATTATATAGCAGGAGCTTTAAGAATATCGTTGTTTCTTGGTCTCTCTCCCTCTGTCACGTTCATTGTGCCTTTCTTTCTCTGTAGTTCTGTTGGTATCTCTGCATCTCCTCATCTCTCTGACTTTACCTGTTTCTCCCTGTCTTTCTCTGTCTCTTTGTGTTTCTCTCCTTACATTTCCAGAGGAAGAAGATGGAGGAGAAGAGCAAGGGATGGAGAAGAAGAGGAAAGAGTAAAAAAGGAAGGAGGAGGAGGAGGAGGAGAGAGGGAAACAGATAAAAACAGAAAGAATGATGGATAGAGAGAGATAGAGAGATGGAGACAGAGACAGAAATAGACAATCATTGGAGATTTAATAACATCATGCTTATAACAGACATCAGCAATCTTCCTCCTCTGGGGAACCTACAGAAGTGACAATTGAAGAAGCAAGCAGCAAACTAAAAGGTTTTTTTTTTTTAATCATAGGTACTTTCTCAAGTGTCTGGATCATTGATGAAAAAATAGACAATGAACTGGTCATCCCTCTCCCATCCCCTCACCTTAATTCTGTTGAGTGTGACTAGGTCTCATTTCCAAGTTTGTCCTTTATTCTGTTAAAGACTATATTGAATTGATCTAATTTTATTTCTCATAAACATCTGCAGTATACCCTTCCTTTTGCATTAAAGAGGTTGACTACTCTGTGTATCACATTGGATAGTATCATTTCTTAGTAGAAAACTGGGATCCCATCCCTCCAATCATTGTTACTTTCTTTCTCTAATGGGGGCATCATCACAGATCAATTATAAGTTTCAAAAGTACATGACCAAGGACAGCTAGGTGGTGCAGTGGATAGAGCACCAGCCCTGGCGTCAGGAGTACCTGAGTTCAAATCTGACCTCAGACACTTAAAAATAACCTACCTGTGTGGCCTTGGGCAATCCACTTAACCCCATAGTCTTGTAAAAAAAAAGAAAAAAGTACATGACCATTTATAAGTTTCATAAATACATGACTAAAGGCAGAAATACTATAAACAATGACATTTAATTTTGTACATTTAGACATGAGTTTAATCTGGTGACCCTTTGGTTTACCTACTACTAAGGGAAGGGTTCAGAAAGCCTAGTACCTCCCCCCCCCAAACACTGATTCAATTTGTTTACCGCTTTTCAAGACAGTAGCTACATGGAAAAAATAATAAGGCATTACTATCTCTTTTTTTTAATCTCCTAAACAAACCACTTCCCTCTGATAGAGAATCAAATAAGTTCACAGATTTGAAGAGTAGAGAAAGTGGCATTTGTCTTGATTAACAGCCTCCCAAGTATCATATACATTTATTAGCTATTTTGAATAATTTCTTTTTCTATCTCTTCCTGCTGAATTTTGTTGGAAATATATAGAAATGGTGATGTATTATGTGGATATATTTTATATGGAGCAACTTTACTCAAGTTCTTCATTGTTTCAATTAATTTTAGCTGACCCCCTTTTGGGGATGAAAGCTGGCGTAGGATTTTTAAGAGTTCCTTCTTCAGAAGAGCCATGTAAGACAGCTAACGAAAATATTATTATCTTGAAGTTACAGATAAGGAAGGGAACAGGTTTAGAGTGTAAATTTCCAAAACCACACAAAAGATAGGTGTTAAACCCAATGTTTGAACTCAGGAGTCCTGACTCCAACCTGGTACGTTCTCTACTACATAACAAGTGATGCCCTGTTTTGCAGTTGAATATTAATTAAGTGCTTTAAATATATTTGCTATTATTACATGTACTCAGATGTAGGACTAGATTCTCATTCTTATCTGTTTATGTGTCTCTGTGAAATGTTTGAAGTTATTACAACTTTATATTTACATCCTACTCTGCTGACATTCCCATTATATTTTCTGGTCTTTTGCTTTATTTCTGATTCCTAGGAGGTCTTTAACTGCTCTCAGAATTGAATTGTTTGATAAATCTGGATAGTCTGAAAACTCAATAGGGTTTAAATCTTATTCCTTTTAATAATGCTTGAAGTCAGGGGGTCTTCTTTTTATTGAACTTTATTGAAATTTTTAACAAATGGTATCTAACATAGCAGTATGCTTCCTTTGTTTAATCTTGAATTATAGAGAAATAGTTGGAAAAAGAGAAACTATATTGTTTGTATTGCATAACTTTCTTCTTAAGGAAGGATCCCCTAACTTATAGGATAAAGCCTACCTTAATCTAATGATTTATCAGATAATAAATTTTCAGCCTCATTTTTTATATCTGAAAAGACAAAACATTTGATTTTTTTATTTTTTTAATTGTATTTTAAGGCAATGGGATTAATGTGAGTTGTCAATTTCAAACTACCGATTCTTTCTTACATTTAGTCCTATATTACCAGTGTGATGAGATACACCTTTATTATATACAGATGGGGGGTGGAGAATAAGAAATTAGTGACTGGAATTCTAAAACTGAGGTTGCATGATTTAGGAGAAAGTTTCATAAATAACCAGGATAGGACTGGTGATTTTTATCAGTTTCTTTGGTAAATCTAATTTAACAACAAAAAAGAAACTGTAATTAAAAATGTCCTGATATTTTTAGCCTTCCCTTTCTTTAGGAAGCCAAAAACAACCTTTAGTCTTTCCCCTTCCCCTCCCCCCATAAAATTAGAATATCATTCATTGTCCTTAAAGTATATTTATGGAAGAGAGGAAAATGAGGAAGTTACCATGAGATCATAGGATTATGGGATTTAGTTCTGGAGAGAACTTCCACTGGAACTTATTCAAAGTCTTCTT
The DNA here is from genome assembly GCF_037893015.1 of Macrotis lagotis. Taxonomy (NCBI): domain Eukaryota; kingdom Metazoa; phylum Chordata; class Mammalia; order Peramelemorphia; family Peramelidae; genus Macrotis; species Macrotis lagotis. Next base: position 97,644,994 of record NC_133663.1, read on the forward strand.
AATATAGATGAGAAAATTCTACCTAGTGTAGTTGATTTGCCAGTGTGATGCAGATATATAAATAGCAGAGCTGGTGGGTCCTACAACTCCAATCCAGTGTTTTTTCTATTACAAAGGTGTTCAATGTATGTTTGTAGGAATTTCTTTGCTATGGAGAATCGCTATTCCTTTTACCTTAATTCACCAGGAAAAGTTGAGACACAACTATTTCATTCCAAAATTCATTGGAATTTTAAAAAACATGGGAAATATCAGCTGTCACTTACCATTTTAATAAAGGGTAAATGTCAAAGAAGTGCCTTTGCATCATCATCATCACTACTGTTGTTATTTAGTGAATGATTGTATGAATAAGGCTCTGTGTAAGAACTTCCACAAAGAAAATTATAGAGCCATGCTTCTTGCCATGGAAGATGAGATACTGTCCTAGAAAGAATACAAAGCTTAGCTAGCATTAGAAGAGTTCCTCAATTGAGAGTTTTATCATTCTCATCAAGTTAAATTCTCTAAGGTTTAGGTTTTTTCATTTGTGCATTGATTATAGCTTTCTGAAGAAGGCAGTGAGGTGACTCAGTGGAGAGAGCACTGACCTTGCAGACAGGAGGACAGGAGTTCAAATTCAGCCTTAGACAGACAGTATCTGTATCATCTTGAGCTCTTCCTTAATTGATGCATTCTTAATTGACACATCTTAGTGACCTTGGGGAGATTAAGGACTATTTTTTTCCTCCCAGGGAATAGAAGACCATTCCAAAGAATATTAAAATAAACCGAGAAGGGTCTCTAGAAAGTTCAGTAGTTCCTTTCTGAAGAATTTACACAAAGATATAAGGAAAGAATTGCAGATTAAAAAAGTTTTGGTTGAGCTGTTATCTGGACTAATGAAGATAGGATCCTTTGAACTGTCATAGAAGTGAAAGGAGAGAGGGTTGGTATAAGCAGAAGAGGGAGTCTGACTCTTGAACTATTAAAATCAAAAGATTTTAAAAACAACAAAACAAAAACTCTCTGTTTAAGGAGACAGACAAACAAAACTCAAATCTCAACTCTGGAGCAGTGTAAACAGAAACCAAAGTCAGGAAATTTTTGTCTCTAGTTCAAATTATTGACTGATGTGAAAGGGTAGTCAATTGAAGGACACACTACACACACACACACACACACACACACACACAGACACACACACACAAAACTCACACAAACATCTATCTGTGTATGTGTCTTTTTTCCTCTGTCTCTGTTTTTCTGTCTCTGTCTCTTGACCATGTTTCTCCATTTTATATTTTCATAAGTGAATCATAGAGAAATTTTATGATTTATTCAAGAGATTCATATGCATAGTTCAATTAAAGAGGACATTAGGCTTCATTATTGGCCTTGTTTGTGACCTGTTGGATTTTTGTGCCTGTATCTCATTACTATTGACTATAATTACTTTGGATAATCTCAAAAAATGGTTGCAACTTGAAGTTTTGCATCTAATCAAAACAACCAGCATCTAATTCTACTATATGTAGATTCTTCAGCTTTTCTTGTTGATTAAGTACATTCAATGTAGAGATAACAAACCAACCCATATAGCTTGAGATGAGGTAGCAGGACAAAGACAGGACTTATATGGGAATGCCATAAAATAATTAATTATTATAAACTATTGATTTATTTTAGATTTATGACTATCTTATCTATGTATCACTTATTCAAAACAACAAATGTTTGTTGGAATGGGGCATTTATGAATAAGCAAAGGTAAGTAATCCAGTCTCCTCACAGAAGTATAACAAATAATACAATGTATAATGATAAGTTCATGAATAAAACAGACAAAAAACAATGAGAGTTTTGAGATGGCTCACTACTTTGGGCTAAACAGAGGGAAAATGATGTATAAATTGGCATTTAGAGTGAGATTGGAAATGTGGGTAGGATTTCCATAGTTGGATACATAGGAGAGAGACTAACTCTGGCATAAGGTATAATGTGAATAAAGGTAGAGAGGTGGAAAAAGTATGACTTATTTTTAAATGTCCAAGTATTTTTATTTTGCTTGAAATTACGATTCTTGGAGAGTTGTTGTTTGGCTATTTCAGTTGAGTATGATTCTTCATAACCCCAGAGATAAGGGAGTGTTTTCCAATTTCTTCTCCAACTCACTTTTACAGATGAGGAAACTGAGACAAGCATAGCTAGCAAGTACCCCAAACCAATTTGAACTCAGGTCTTCTTGACTCTAGGCCCAGTGCTCTATCCACTATGCCACCTAGCTAAAAAACAATTTGAAAGGTAGCTTGTTATATATGTGACCAATTATAAATACTTTTGAATATCGCCTAAAAGAGATTAGACTTTATTTCCTAAGAAATGGAAATCTATTTAAATATTTTGAGCAAAGGAGTAGTAGAATGGGAATAGTTTTTTGGAATGATGAGTCCAAGATAGAATGGAGCGGAGGAGAGGTTAGAAGCAGGAGACTTTGTAGGTGGTTGTGGAATGTTTCAGGAAAGTCATGGAGTTTAAAATAGCATATTAGTTACGGAAATGGAAAAGAGGGAAGAGATTGAAGATATTTTAAAAGGCCAGATCCACAGAATTTAGAGACACTGTATGTGGGAGGTGAAAAAGAGAAGGAAATGTCAAAGATATCAACGAGGTTTCAAGGATGATTACTAGAAGAAAAGTGTTTTGGGGAGGAAACAGAGGATTTAGTTTTAGACACATTGAGTTTGAAATGCCAAGGGATTTTCCATGCAAGAATATACAGCAAGTATTGGGAAATGCAGGTCCAAAGTGCTAGAAACAGTCATTTTATAGAGATATTAACTGGACAGTGACTTTCTTCCAAACTTCATAAAATCTCTTTGATTTCATAAGGGTGAGTACTATTTCAATGAAGGTGAGGCTGGTGAGGGCTAGGGATGGGGATGGTGAAGTGGAGGCAAAACTATGGGTAAAGCTACCAAAATAAAGGACATAAAATATGACCTAAGTATGGAGACAGATATGGAACATTAGAGGAAAAAATAATGAGCAAAAAGGATGTCTCAAATTAGAGGAGTCTCTAAAGCTGCCAGTGAAGAATTTTATTTTAAAAAAAGAAAAGAAGATTTCAAATTAACATAACAAATCCTAGTACACTGAGGGCTCTTTCTTAAGCAGAAAAAAACAGACTAGAGGGGCCACATCCTTTGTACTGCTGTTTATTTTCTAGATTCTCAGTGGGGGTCTGATCTTATCCTACCTTCCTGCTAAGAGAATTTAAGCATTCTGTGGAAACAGATCAACTTGGCAAGGACTTAGAAAAGTTTAACCTCTGGAGTATGCTACAAGGGGGGGGGACTAAGCATTTCTGCATTATGCCTATTATGCAACATGAACATTTTTAAAAACTGCCAACTATAACTCTATCTCAGAGGAGAGAAAAGACTTCAGGGGCGTATCAAAACTACTTTGATGCCTGTGCCTGTTTTGGCTGTGCAGTGGAGAGGTTAAACTTTGAAAATGCATAACTAAGAAGTAGCTCTCTGGCTCAATTTTTCTTCTATGCACATTAATAGGGGTTTTGGGGGGGATGTTTGTGAGAATTTAGGCTAATGAATTTTTAAAAACTGCCTATCTGATGTAAACAACTCTTTAATTTCCTAAGAACCTTCCTACTGGAAATTCAGTTTTTTGGTATATAGCAAGAAGGGGACTTTACAGACCATTTGAAATAAAATCTCTTCGGCTGAACTCTTTCCAATTTTGTTTTAATTCCCCCCCCTCTCTTTTTCTGTGCCTCGGTTATTCTCTTCTACTCTCCCAGCAAACAAAAACACAAAAACAATCAATCCAAACAAATCAAGAGAACCCCGCCCAGCCCCATTGGAAACAAAAGAAAACTACAGATGTTCCTTAATTTAAAGGTTATGTTGGAAATGTTAGCTTTAAAATGGGTTTAAAACTTGAAGGATATTTTCTTTTTGAAAGGACTTTGCAAACATTGGTTAAGTTTCCATATCAAGTAGTGATGTAACTGTATGACTTTATTCTTCAGATCAAAGAAAAGAATGAAATATTTCTTACAATTAAAAAAAAAAGAAGGAAAAAAATCTGGAGAAAAGAATCCTAATGTGGGTCAAGAGTTGACCCTATGGAAAAATATGACACAGAGGAGAGAAAAAGGGGAACCAAAGACTACTTTTAGCTAGGTAACAGATGGAAGGCTAAAGAGGAGAAAGCTGAACACACTGAATTTGCAGTAGCTGATTAATCTTTTGGGAATGCTGATAAGATCTATAGGTTCTTTCAGGTGAGAGGTCATCCAGGTAGGGACAGAGAATGAAAAGAGTAGTGGCAGTTGATGATTCCCTGTTGAGAATTACAGAGGCAATCTATTTGTTAACCTGATAGCAAGAGAGGCATCTAAGTGCTTACTATGCCCCACACATCCATGCTCAGTATTTGAGGATAAAAGGGGAAAAAATATGAGAGTCCTTGCCCTCTCACATTCTATCATGAAATAAAATTTGTGCAAATATAAGCATATAAAATTCATATAATAATAAGATAATTTGGGGTCACTGGGGGGAATGAGGAAAGACCATGTAAAAATAATATTTCAACTAAACTTTGAAGGAAACTAATTACTCTAAAATGTAGGCATAAAGAGAAAGTGTCATCAGATAGAATCAGTAAGCAGGCAAGTTAGACTAGACCATCAGGTTCAAGATCAGTAATAGGGAATTTATGGAGTTTAATGAATAGGGATATGGCATATTCAGACCTATGATGTCACACTTGAGGCACAAGCCTCTGGCATATAGGACTCCCAGAAAAGTTATCTTATTTGGTAGGAGGGACTACATCTATTTAAAATCATCACACATTCATTGGAAGTATGTACTAGTCTTCGAGGAGACATAATTAGTTAAATGCAAAGATATTCAATACATAAATCTGGGTCACATTCTTTTAGAAATATGCACACTATCAGATGAAATGGAAAAACATAGGGATCACAAACAAGGACATTATTTTTGGATACACATAAGAAAATGTTCAGATATTGACAGGGATCAATGTTCTATATAGTGCCATCTTTCCTTATCTCATATTTAGATAAATAGGTTGGGTTCTCAGAGGAAAGTGCTAACTCAAGGTCTAAGGACATACCTTTTGTGTTCTCCCTTCTACAACCATAGACTCCCTAGTGTGCTTCCCACTACTAATGATTCAATAAACAAAATTTCCTTTTAGTAAACATATTGATTAAGATGGCATAGGAAAAACAGCAGCTACAAATTTTAACCTATAATTTTCAAGTATATTATCCTATAAATACAAAAGGGTTCTGAAACTTTAAGCTGCTTTTGGTCTTGGTTGACTGATTCTCTTTAGCTCTGTCTGGGGGTTGTGTGTCTATTGCTGTCTGTTGGATGCAGTGATTCTTGGTAGTTGAATATCTCATCTTCAAATTGTCATTCTGATGAGTGAAGGGAAGACAAATAAACTCTTCTCTCAAAGATCTCCTCCATTGACTAGTCCTGGACTCTACTCTCTTAAAATTCCTAACTCAATACTCTGCAAAGATGCATTGCTTCTTTTTATTCTTTGGGTGAAAGATGTTTACCTAATTTCCTAAAGGAATTGATGGATAGCTTGATAAATTAACTACTCATTTTGTCATCTACTTTGCTATCCTTTCTCATACATACACATATATATGTATGTATGTGTGTGCATATATATATATATATATACATATATATATATATAAAATATCTTCTACACTCAAAAATTCTTAAACAATTCACCTTATGGCAAACCGAATTTAAATGTTTAATTTACATCCTTCCATAGTAATACTGAATTATCCTACAACACCATGTTTTTTGGCAGTTCTAACTTTTCAGATTCAAAATATAGTTTAGCTTATTTGAAAGTCATGTTGCTTTCCAACTGGAAGGCACTCAGGATAAAGATTATGTACTAATCAGTGTGACAACATTGTACATGAAGCCAGATCATGTTGAAGAATGCATAAAGTTAGATGAGCTTTTATGATTCCATAATTTTGTAACTAGTTTTAAGACATTAATTTCTGAGATACTAAAATCAAATAGTTATAGGTCTAATGATTTCATTTAAATGTCAATACACATACACAAGATTCCAAAGCCAAATGCAAATTATCTAGGATTTTCCAGTCTAATAAAGTTGACAATGTTTTTGAAACTTTTAGGGTATTGAGAATGCTGTGGGAATAGAAAAATATTTCATATTTTAACCCTTTAAATGTATCATTTTTCCAAATATGAAATAACTAAAATGAATATACAAGCATTTTTAATCCTTCTAATAGTTATCATATAGTTAATCATTGGTTGATAATCTTTTGGGGGAGTAACAACCAAAACTCTTGCTTTCGACAGGATCTATTATATGGAAGTCCTGATATCTTTACCATAGAAATAAAGAAATGTACAATAATTAAAATAAGATTAAAACTTCATTGCTGAGGCAGAAGTCTTTTCTTCACATTTATACTGTCACTCTATTCTTCAGTGAACCAAACTTAACTAAGATCTAGAGTGACTTTGCTGTAGAGCAGTGTTTCCTCTCCTTTTTAAGCTCATTCACATAGTATTACCACCTCCATCTATGGAGCTTAAAAAGAAGCATAGGATACTAGTGACTAGATTTACTTTTCTTTTCTGGTAGGGATGGGATGATAGAGGCAGTATTGGTAGAGTGAATGGAAAAGGCTAAGGAGAGGATAAAGAGGGGACCCTTCAAGGCAATCTAAAAAAATCCATTCTGTCAAATTGCACTCCCTGATGCTTCATCACTATTATTATACTGAAGTTTTGCATTAACGTACCCTGAGTTTTAAATTGAAAGTCAAATATAATTTGCCACTAGAAGCTTGAAGAAAGTGACTAGAAAAGTTGATAGCAAGGCACAGCATGTCAAATTGGCATCTCTCTCATAATGAGCCTTGCAAGGTCATGGGTCACAATCAAGTGCTCAGTGTGATGTGAGTACAACTGGACTACCTTGAGTCGATACTGTTGTCTGAGGTGAAAGGGCAATGCAGTTTAGATTGGCCCATATATTTTGATAGCTGAAGCAAGACAGCTGTAGTATGGATGTTTTCTTGTTGTGGAAAACTGGCAATATTTTAACACCTACACAAGTGAGGAAGCTTTGGGGGAATGAAATGCCAAAATCAAAAGGAAAAATAGACTTTGGGGAGCTATTCTTTAGGGTTTGTGCAGACAGTTTTGCTATCTATTAGTAAGCTATAGGATGAACAGATTTTCAAATTGTCAAAGTGGGGAAGAAGTACCAACTTTCAGGGTCAGTCTAAGACTGTTTATTGCCCTTCACCATGTTTTCAAAAAGACAATGATGCTCCTGTTTAATTCTGGCTTGGGAAAATAGGACTAAAATCAAACATAGAGGAGAACCATGTCATATCAAGATTTTCCTGTGTGGACCAAAGGCATTTCCTCCAATTTGTTTAATCAAAAACCATGTGGCTATGGGTTTGCTTTATTAGCATTTTCTCAAGTCACCTTGGAAGTCAGAATAGAAGTGTCATTTTTGCAATTTATTTTCTTCATTGCTGTGGCTCTCCTCCCCCAGTCCCATCTGGCAACCCACAAAATGACGCTGCCTAAAGCAATCCCATCCTGGGGCAGTCAAGCCATTCCTGGATATCCTAGGAGGATTTGGGAAGTCTGGTGATCAGTACTGAAGAAATGGGGCATATAGTCACCCTGGTCCTGATGCAGCTCATTTGAAGGACTTGGTTATGTTTCAGTAAGGATGAGTGCATTCTATTTGTTGTATGCCTTAGAGTTTGCCATCTGGGAGCTGTATACATAAACAAAAAAAGCTTCTCTAATTCTGGAAGCATCTAAGAGGGATTTGTCCTGATGCAGATAGGGACAGGTTTTTCTTCTTCCCTTGTGGATATCAAAGTCAGGAGCACTGTCTTTTCTGATAAAACCATATATAATGACAATACAGTAGTCCTATGATAGAAGAAGCAATAAGGCAGGTAAACTTTCACTACCACTCTCTCAGGTTTAAGAAGACCTTCTCACATAAGCTTTACCAAGTTACTTTCTTCTTGCCTTTCTGTGAAGTTTTATCTGAGACTTCAACACATTTACGATTCTTTCTAGCATATCCAAAAGTTATACTCAAAGCAAAATTAACACTGAGAAGGATGATGGCAGTTTTGTTGATTGGAACATACATTTCATGAAAGGGAGAAATATGGAATTGAATTGAGGATTAGATTAAACACAATGTTGGGGGCCAGACATCCATCCTGTGCTAGGTTTGGGAGTCTGTCTAGATCAGGAACTTTAAAATTTTTTATTGATATTTTTCCAATTATATATTATGAAAGTTTTTCAATATTTCATCCACTTGCATATTTATGTTAAAACAATTTTCTTCCACCCTCCCTTCACACATCCCTCTCTTCAGTGGCAGTCTAGTGAATATTACATGTACATTTGTGTTTAACATGTTTACGGATTAGTCATTTTAAGTATGAGGAATTAGGACTAAGGGAAAAGAAAAAAATCATGGGATAGGAAGGAAAAATATGTGGAAATTTTAAAAAATAAATAGTGTTGATTCAGTTTCTGTGTTTTGTTTTGTTTTATTTTTTCCATTTGGATGTGGATGGTGTTGTCCATAATAAGTCTCCCAGGGCTGTCCCTGTTCTCTGAACTGCTGAGAAGAGCTGTAGCCATCATAGTTGATTGAACTCACAACACTGTTGTTAATGTGTACAATGCTTTCTTGGTTCTGGTCCCTTCACTCAGCATCATTTTGTGTAATTTTTTCCATGCTTCTAGAGTTCTATTCATAGATTCTTATGACACAATAGTACTCCACAACATTCACACACCTTAACTTGTTCAATCATTCTCCAATTGAAGGGCATCCCCTCAATTTCCAATTCTTAGCCTCTATAAAAAGAGTTGCTACAAGTATTTTGGAACACGTGGGATTTTCCCCATTTCCTATGATTTCTTCTAGAGATAGGTCTAGCATTGCTATTGCTTTGCAAAGGGTATGATCAGTTTTGCTGCTTTTTGGGCATAGTTGTCCACAATGGTGGGATTAGTTCACAACTCCACCAACAATGCATTGAAGTCCCAATCATCCCATAACCTCTCCAACATTGATTGTTTTCCCTTTTTATCATTTTTAGCCACGGAACAAGGACTTATATCTTTTTTACATTTGTGTCATAGACTCCTACCAGATTTCTATAGCATCTTGTCAGAATAATATTTTAAAATGCAAAGCAAGCATAGAGTTTCAAAAGAAACCCAGTATATTGAAATAATGTTATGAACATATTAAAAAACAACAAGTTCATAGGTTCTAGGTTAAATACTCTTTTTTTCCAGAGGAAATAAGGACACAACCAAGGTTTCTAAGTAAAAGAGGTGTTAGATCTTATGAAGATTATTTTAGGAACTGTGAAAAAGAATGAATCTGAGAGAAGAGAGATAGAAACCAATTAAGAGTTCACAATAATCAAGGCAAGAGATGATGAGAATCTAAATTAGAGTAGCTAAATTTGTTGTTCTTATAATTCAATTGTTATCAATTGTATCTAACGCTTCATGACCCCATTTGGTATTTTCTTGACAAAGATAATGGAGTGATTTACTCTTTATTTCCTTTTCCAGATGAGGAAACTAAGTCAAACAGATTTAAGTAACTCGCTAAGGGAAACCCAGCTATTAAATGAGTAAACTCATGAAGATGAGCCTTCCTGACTCCAAGCCTGAAACTCTAGGTACTCTGCTACCTAACTGTCCCCGATGGGTTTCAATTCAAGAAGAAAAATGAGAAAAGGAGGACATTTTAAGTTTGAGAGAACTGGATAATCAAATATAAGGAAGCAAGCATATATGTGCCATATTCAATGAATCCTTGACTGAAGTTTAAAAAAATGCATAGCATGGTAGAAATTCAAAGCCACGGGTGGATAATACCTAGAGAATAATAGGCAAAAACAAAGATTAGATTTTTAAAAAGAATTTCACTACCAAAAATGATATTGATAACTTGTGAATAAGTAGATTATCAGAGTTTATAAAGAAAATTTATAATTGTAAGCTGAGAACAGTTTGCCTGTCTACTAATTAGAGTTAAAAGAATCTACATTTCATGAATTGTTTTTTTTATTCTTTCATATTTACATGTATGGAAAATAAAATAGCTTATACAAATTTTTTATATTTCTTTATATGTGAAGAGTGTTTTGGGTAGGTGAAATTCCCTAAATGATCATCATGACATCAAATAGTTGCCCTGAACAGTACAGTATAGTTTACTATAGCAAAACTTTTTTCTTAACCCAGTATTGATGATTTTAGCCAAGTCAATCCATTGATTGATGAATTTGCCCTATTTTCCTCTCTTAATGCAATGAAATTTAATTCTATAATTTTCTCAATTTCTAGTTTAATACCATCTTCTCTATTCTTTTTGTAGGGGAATTCAATTTAATCATGACATTACTGATCCTGAATAAAATAAAATTAATTCAATTCAGCAGACTTATGTTATTTATTATGTCCTAGCCACTGTGCTAATCGCTGGGATACAAAGGAAGAATATTTCTTAATGTTAAGAAGCTTATAACCTATAAAATTACAATTGTATAAAATATAATATAAACAAAATATTCGCCAAGTAAATAACAAAATAATTTCCCCTAGGGGGGAGACAAGCTACTGGGGGAAATCAGGATGGACTTCTTTCAGGAGGGGGCACTTGAATTCATCTATGGGGCTTTCAAATTTCACATAGACCTGAAGGAATCTATTATAAAAATCAAAAATCAACATGAGTCATTATTGTTCTTACTCCTTTGGGAAAAAGCTCCTCTCTAGTAATTCCAAAGATCCAGTTATTTAGTTTTCTAAATCCCTTATTAAAATTGTTATCATCTACTTTCCTTGGCCATACTTCCTATCAGTCCAGGCTTTGGAGGTTGCTGTTATACAAGATGATAGTGAACTGAGTACTAGATTTCTGGTAACCAAAGATCTGTGTTTAAATCCATTGTCAATTAAAGCTATTTATAGTTTTATGAAAAAATAATGTTCACTAATTAGAGAAATGCAAATTGAAGCAACTCTGATGTTCCACCTCACACTTATAATCTTGGCATCTAATATGACACAAAAGAATCACTATTGGTGGAGTTGTGAACTGATCCAACCATTCTGGAGAGCAATTTGAAACTATGCCCAAAGAGAAATAGAACTATGGATACCCTTTGATTCAGCAATAAGAATAGCTGGTTTTTATCCCAAAGAGATCACAAAAAAAAAGGGAAAAGAGCTGCATGAATAAGAATACTTATAGCAGCTTTCTTTGTGGTGGTAAAGATTTAGAAATTGAAGGGATACCCATCAACTGGGAAATTCCTGAACAAGTTGTGGTATATGAATGTAATGGAATATAATTGCTCGAAAGAAATTATGATTAGGCAGATTTCAGAAAAAATCTGGAAAGACGTATAAGAAGTGATGCTAAAGCAGAACCAGAACTGTACACTTTAACAACAACATTGTTTGATGATCAGCTATGATAACCTTAGCTCTTTTCAGCAATAGAGTGATCAAAGACAGTTCTAAAAAGAACCTTTGATGGAAAAGAAAAAACCCCAAAAAACTATTGAATCTGAATGCATCTCGAAACATACTATTTTCACTGTTTGAAATTTGTTTGTTTTTTTTTTCCTTCTCATGGTTTTCCCTTTTTTTCTGATTCTTTTTTCACAGTGTGACTAATAAGGAAATATGTGTTAATACAACTGAACCTGTTTAATGTATAACAGATTACTTGATATCCTAGGGTGGGGAGAGGGAAGGGTGAGAGGGGGAAATTTTTATAAAAATGAATGTTGAAAATTATCTTTATGTAATTGGTGAAAGTAATTAATTCATTAATTAGAAACCTAATCTAAGACTCTTACTCTTTGCATGACCCTGAGAAAGTTGATTAATCTGTTTGCCTATAAAATAAGATATTAATAGCACTTTTATTACTGAGTTGTTGTAAGGAGCAAATATATATATATATATATATATATATTTATGTGTGTGTGTGAAGATATATATATATATATATATATATATACTTGACTTTATAAAATTTAAAACACTATCACAGCTCTTATTATTTTGTCTTCAAAATTATCATTATTATTTTTCTCTATAAGATATTTTCATTATTAGCTGTGACTCTAGGAATCTCCCTTCACTTATACTAGAACAGCTCCCTACACTTAAAACTTAAGAAAAGTCTGGAAGGGAAGATCTAATCATCTTCTGTGATTAGGAAATGTTTTTTAGCAACCAAAATCACAGGAGTATACAATCCAATTTATCATCCAATCAATCAAATACAATCTAATCAGATGCATCTGATTTCAAATGTCACATTTATATCTTATACCATTTGTTCAAATAATAAGCATTTGTTTATTAAGTGTCCCCTATGTGGTGGGGGTCTGCTAAATGGTAGGGATAGATACACAAAAATAAAAAGGAACAAGACAGTCCTTACTCTCAAGGAACTCACATTCTAATGGGGAAACAGCATGCAAGCAACTATCTACAGACAAATTATATTCAGGATAAATTGTAGGTCATCAACAGAGAGAAGACTTATTATAAAATGCATTAGAAAAGACTTCTCATAGAAGGTGTCGTACTGAAGCAAAGCAGAGAAGGAAGGAGATAAAGATGAAAAAAAGAAGCAATTCTACTCAGAGGAGATAACCAGGGAGAATGTCCTGTATGATAGAAGATTGAGTAGCCCATGAGAAGAATGGTAATGAAGTAAATATCACTGTATCTCAGCGTATGTAGAGGCAAGGGCAGTGTATGAAGACTGGAAAGGAATCTGAATGTCAAACAGAGGTCCTACAGGCAATAAGTCTCTGGAGTTGATTGAGTAGAGAAGTAAGATGGTCTGAAAAACAATTTGACAACTGACTTAAAAATGGAATGAAATAGGGAGAGACTTGAAGCAGCAACACCAACCATCAAGCTACTTTAATGCACCAGATATGAAAGGATGAAGACCTACACCAGAGTGTTCAGAGTGTCAGAGGAAAGAAATGTTACCAACAATAATTTTTTTATCTGTGCACATTTCCTTATTTAGGACTATTCTATTTTATTTCTGGTAAATTTCTCAAAGATAGAAATATTATAGAAGTTGTAGATCTCCAAGTCAGTTCCTGTTTCTTTTACAGTAATTTCCCCCCATAATCTGATGTAGAATTTTTATGATTGTGGAGGAGCTGGACATACACTTGACATCCCCCTTCCTCATTTTATTTTTTCCAGTATCTGTGGAGCTGGGGTGTTTAAGGAAGTACCTTTGTTTGAGAACTTGCTAAGCCATTTTGAGGGCTATTTATTGACCTTTGTTTGATGTTCATCTATCACTCAACTGTCACATATGGTTCCAAGCTATAGCATAAGCAGCCAGTAAGACTGTCTTGGTGGATGGGCTAAATCATACTATGGGTAACCAACAGGCCTAAAATCCATTAATGAGTTAAAGGTATGTCTATACCAACCATTTGAAGTCTTTCACATGGATGCATGAGGGCAATTTGTTCCAATGGTCATGAAGGTAGCTGAAGTAGGCTCTTTGGAGACCTTAGAACATGGTCAGATTTGGAAGTATCCAAAGTCATCCAATGCATACCAAGTCAATGATAAGTCATTTAGATTTTTGAACTTTGATGGCTCTAGAAAAAAGAATGAGATTGATGATTTTGTACAATTATGTTTCACTGAAATCTAGTACATGTTTGAGTCAAGACTGCTGAAAGGATTCTTTGTTTTTTGCAAAGGAATGAGGTTGTGACTTGCCCAAGGTCACACAGCTAGGTAATTATTAAGTAACTGAGACTGGATTTGAACTCAGGTCTTCATGACTCTAGGGCTAGTGCTCTAACCCCTGCACCACCTACCTGCCCCTGATGAAAAGATTCTTCAGTACTTACTACCAGATCAGGATGTATTCATGTGGAATCAGCTTAAAGATTTTCAATCCTTTACTTAGGGTTGATTGTTGAACATCGGGAATCCTATCTACATTCATGCCTGAAGTCCAAGATACAGTGTGTTGCTTTCTTTAATTCACTGAATATTGAAATTTATCATTGAATGATATTACCAACTAAATACTCTGATTTGTCAGCTGAATCTTTGACTGTTCCACCTGGTCCTAAATAACTTCCCTTCTAATGTTTTGTTTTGTTTTGTTTTCTGTAGACATGAATGTGGTTTGTGTTTAAAGATAAGAATTGTATCTTTTTTGTTATTTATTTGTTTGTTTGTTTATTTATTTTTAGCCATATGCACAGGTATATTTCTAAGTTACAAAATTTCCTTCCACCTGACCTTAAGAATTGTATCTTGATTTTCCTCATCAGGGGAAAGAAAGAAATTCTCATTTTCTTATCCCTTCCAGGATGAAGTCCGGAAGCTCTGCTACATTCAATCAACAAGGACATTTTCCTTGGTTCTTTTTTATTTTCACATCACTGACTTCCTGTTTCTTACCAGTACTACAGACTTCCAATCATACAGAATGTATGTTCCCTTTTTGAAGCTCTTGAATTTTAACATGTTCACTTCCTAATTAGGTGTTTTTTTATGTGCTCCAGATGCTGAATTTTCACAGAATCATGAAAGAGGTAATTGTCTTCATTGAATTTGACAATTACTTTTTTTTTTTAAAAATGGCTGTAGAGAGATGTTGGAACTTACACAAACCGAATCTCTTTATCATTACTCGAATCAAAAAATCCAGGAAACAGGATCTAGTACTATAAAAAGCATTGGATATGCAGAAGGTTGGACTTCTATTCAAATCTTATTTCAGGTTTTTAATATCTATAGGGCATCCAACAAATCCTTTCACCTCTTTGGGGCTCTATTTCTTATCTGTAAAATGAGAGCATCCTTTCTAACTCCTAAAATATAATCTTTTGATATCAACTTTCTGGACCACTCTCATAATAGCAGAAGGTCAAAAATTTAGGTATAGAGGAATTCTTAGACATTATTGGATAAATAAACATTTATAAAAACCTATTAGGTGGCAGGCAGTGTGGAAAGAGTTGGAGATAAAAAGGCAAAAAGGCAGTGCCTATACTCAAGAAAGGGCAGCTTAGGTAGCACAGTGGATACAGTGTGGAGCCTGTAGTCAGGAAGACTCAAATCTCTGAGGTCATCTCAGACCTACTAGTTGTTTGACCCTAGGGAAGTCTTCTTGTTTTCCTCAGATTCCTCATCAGTAAAATGCAAACCACTCCTGTATCTTTATCAGGAAAACCACAGATTAGGTCATAAAGACTTGGACACAACTAAAAAAACCCACTAACAACAGCAATGCTCCCCAAAGTTCTTAGTATAATATACTCCATGGTAAAATGGGGGAAACAACACACAATTAACTATCTACACATGAGAGATAATTTGGGTAAAATCTCAGAGAGAAGGCACTGGAAGTAAGTGGAATCAAGAAATCAGGGATCTTTTAGGAGAATTTTTAGCTGTAACTTGACGAAAACCTGTAAAACCAAGATGTAGAGAAATTGGGGGGGGCATTCCAGTCTTGAGGGAAAACCTGAGAAAATTCTTGAGTCAGGATATGACATCTTTTGTGAGGAGCAGCAAAGAGGCCAATGTTAATGGATCCAAAGTATATGGAGAAATGTAAAGTTTAAGATGACCAGGTTAATGGCAGTGGGTTATAAATGGCTTTCACTATAAAACAGAAAAGTTTAGGGAGCTATTGGACTATTAAGTCAAACACCCTCACTTTACAGATGGCTAAACTGAAGTCTAAGAGAAGTTAACTAATTTGCATATATTTGTACAATCTAGAAGAGTAAGAAGCATACTATAACCCCAGATCCTCTTTACTGTACTTCAGCACACCATCTATTTATTTTTCAGGATCCTGCCTTAGCTCTTCCTCTACACTACACTTTTTGCTCAGCAAACTTAATAACCAACTCCTCAGAAGACCCCTCAGTAGACCTCTGAAAGTAACTTCCCTGGGAAGCAACTGCCTTTGGCAATTCTCAGAAGAGGAAACTGGCCCAAATTTGAGTAGATCCAGTCTACATAATTTCGTTTTGAGCAGGTACTACTTACTCCACAGGGACATGGTTTCCTCCTGCTACAGTTACTTCTTGCATTCTGCCAGATCTTATAATTTGAATAGTTCAGTTCTTTAGGAGGGCGATCTAAGCTACTGAAAGCCATGTTTGATGCTGTTTCAGCTCTCTGATTATAATAAAGCTAAGAATTAGCAACAGAAATGCTGATTCTTACATCCCAATGAAGATCTGTAATATCATTCTCTTTATCTAAAAGACAGTTTCTTAACTTGAAGGTCATGGCTTCCAGCCTCAGGTAAGGTCAGTTTTTCTTTTATTAAAAGATGTCAAAAAGGATAAAATAAAATAGAGTCAGAGATTCTAGCCTTCTTATCTTTGAGTTACTAAGCTGTACTCCTGAAACAAGTAATCACTTCAATTTTCAAACCTGTATAATGGACATACTGATTCTTGCCCTGTTTCACAGCCTTACCTTGAAGGACAAGTAAGATAAGATATATAGAGAGTGCTTTAGAGTTTTCTAAAGCACAATATAAATGTAAGTTATTGTCTTAGTTCAAGTTTGCATTGCTTTTTCTTTGTATGGTTTATATCACTAAGGTATTGTCAATCTAGTATGATATATTGAATTCCATTCCATATTGAAACACCACTAACCAAGAAACAGATGTGCAAGAAATAAAATACCTATCCTTGTTCATTTAATTTGCAAGCTGTAACATTTTTGTATTAAATTTAAATGCCTCTTTTGGGCTTGTTCCCACCTTATATTGGCAGCAATTTAAACATCCAATTCACCTGAGCAACCTCAAAATGGGTCAGTGTTTGATACCATAGAAACTATGCACAAAACCTCTTTCATTGCAAAGGCTTATTAACATTTAAAAAGCTCTCAGTCCATTTATACACCTAGTACTTAGTTGGACTCCAGCTGAGCAGAGCTCACTGTCTATCTTTCTCAACCTTTCTCCCCCTCTTTTGCATTTGCTGAAGTACTTAAATATAAGCTGAGCACTGAAAAACCTTGATTATAATATTGAGCAATGAAAGATACCCCATACTACCCCCCTCCCAAACCCTTCTTCCCACCCCTGGGTAAAGGTGGCTAATTTCCCATAGACTGTCAAAAAAGGGAAGTTGACAGTCCATTTAGCAGTCAGCTAGTTGCTAATTAGTACCCAACTAAAATGCATCAAAATTTGAGCACTCCCAGTTGAGCACTTTCAAAGATAAGCATTGTACTAATTTAACTCTGCAGCAAGTTGAGCTCTGATTGAGTTGTTTCACAGCACCTTGCTCTAGCTCTTTCAAACATTGATTCTTAGCCCAGAGCTAAAAGGCCTATCTCATGAGCTTGTAATTTCTTTCTTTCTTCCTTCCTTCCTTTTTTCCTTCCTTCCTTTCTTCCTTTCTTCCTTCCTTCCTTCCTTCCTTCCTTCCTTCCTTCCTTCCTTCCTTCCTTCCTTCCTTCCTTCCTTCCTTCCTTCCTTCCTTCCTTCCTTCTTTCTTTCTCTTCCTTTCTTTCTCCTTTTCTCTCTTTTTCATCCTTTATTTCTCTCCCTTTGTTTATTTGTTTCTTTTTATTTCTTTGTCTGTTGAATGGGGTGTGAACTTATGACAGTGCTGACTGCTGTTCCCTTCCTAAGAGTGAGAAATGATTGTCTTCTCTTTGACAATCTCACACATTTAAAAATGTTTGAGAGGAAAAAATAGTGGGAACACAGGATGGAAACAAAGCAAACATTCTGTTTAATTTTGAAAAAAGAATTAGTATCTACAATTGTTATCCTAAAAGCATCATCATTTTCAGTGAATATACTTGAGTGTGTTCAGAATATAATGCTTTTGAGGATTATTGCTTTTCTTTCTCTTCCTTTTCCCCTCCTTTTCTTCCTCTTTTTTCTTCTTTCTTCTTCTTTCTTCTTCCTTTTTCTTATTCTTCTTGTCTCTCTCTTCCTCCCTCCCCCCCCCTCTTGCTTTCTCTCAGTCTTTATATCTGCAGCATTTAACATGTGAACTTTCACATTGAAGATTTTAGTAAACACATCAGCTATTTTTCTAATAATGATTTGGTGTACTTTTTCCAGGGAAAAAGAGAAGTGGGAAGGTAGAAAAAATAGAAGCCAATGAAGTACCACATATGGATATTATTGTCACCGTTTCATGAATGAGAAGTTGAAATGTAAGCTCTTTGAGGGTAAGAACTTAACTGCTCATTTATTTTCCTATTCTCCTCTAGCATGGGACCCTACCTATAACAGATGTTCAATGAAGGTTTGATTCATTTCTGACATGGAAACTGTGACTAGGAGAGGTGAGACATGAACTTTCAGTCCTGTCATTCTGATTCTTTATCAAGTGCTTCTTTTATTCACTCTTGTCACTGATGGGTTTGAAATAGAGGAATCAATATCCCAATTTCTAAGAAAGAAGAAATGAATATAGAAATGATTCCTCTAAAATCTCTGATTAGGCACCATTCAAAAATGGTTAAGAAAACTACCAAAAACATTGGAACCATTTAAATGGAGACTATTGGCTATGCTAGCTTTAACTTGTCCTTGAAATTGTGTATATATGAATAAAATGCAGAATACACACACACACACACACGCACACATATGTACTTAAGAGAAAGAAGATGATAAAGGGGTATTTTGAGGTCACTTGATGAAAGGGAAGCTCTGAAAGATGATAGGAGTAAATAGAGGGAGATCAAATTAATCAGTAAATAAAACAACAGCAACAATAGTAAAATTAATAAAATGTTTATATTAATAAAAATAATGACTAATAACTAATTTTCACATAGAACTTTAAAGTTTACACAATGTTTCCAAACATTCTCTCATTTGATTTTACAACATTATGAGGTAGATATTATTTACATTTTATAGATGATCAGATTGAGGCTCAGAGAGGTCAAATGATTTCTTGAGTATCTCATAACTAGTAAGTATTAGAGAGATTTTAATACAGGTTTTCCTGGGTCTAAATTTATGGCTCTTTTCATTGTAAGAACTGCATAAAAATGCAGTGGTTCCCCAATCCAAACATCTCTAGTTTGAGATTACCTTAGAACAAAAGCTTTGGGCTCTTTTCCTTTGTTCCTTTTAATTAGAGTATCCCTTTCTTATCAGAGGGATTTATTATCTTTTTTATAAGGTCTGGATGAGGAGAGGAAAAGGGAGGAATTATCAGAGGTCATCTTTAAATGATTGTTGCCTGCTAATTTTGAAAAAGGGTAGGGGACAATTTGTGGAAACTATTGAAGGAGATTTGAAAACAAATACTGTAATGAAGAGAACATTAAATTTGGAGTCAGAGGTTGGACCTAATTCTGGCTTTGTAACATATTGCCTTTTGGACATTAGGCTGATGAGTTCATCTTTCCAAGTATCTGTTCCTCACTTCTGCAGCTGGTAGCTATCTGGTAAGTGGGGCCAGCTTATGTCCAGCTCCAGCTCTCTTCCCCGTCCATGTGCCAACTTTCCCTCCTCCACTCTAAACCTCACACATCATCCTGTTGAAAAGGTAGATTTCTACCTAACTAACCAATTCTACTATTTTGAAAAAGGATATTTTTAAGTAAGATGATTGGAGAAATTTTGCCATTAAGACCAAGGAAGGTCATCTTTTTTTTGATTAGATGTCTAGAAAAACATAACTTTTTATTTTAATTCTGGTAAAGGAAATTCAGTCAATAACACCTGAAGTGACCAGGCAGAGGCAAACCATGCAAGGAATAAATGGAAAAAGCAACTAGCAACAGCAAAAAAGAAAAAAAAAATAAATTAGAGATGGGATGCCCATAGCAGGATTAGAAGGAAAAGAGTATCATCTGATTTGCATATATAAACACTAGCAGCCTAGGGGGACTAGTTCACCCATTCCCAGAAAAAGATCCCAGTTCTGGGTTCATGGGAATCAGATTAAACCCTGACACCCAAAGAGATAACACTTCTTGCCCCAACTCTTAACCCCCATAACAGAGTAAAATTCTGGGTACAAATCTCTGTAGTCTAAATTTAGCCCATGTCTAGGGTCTCCTCAGATGAAATTAATAAATTCCTTCAATATAAAAAAGCCCTCTGTATACAAAATATATCAAAAATAGATGAGTTATTTTTCACCACAAAAATACATATTTTCAAATATATAGATTTTTAAGGGCACATTTGACAAAGGCTTAGAATATAAAATGATAATTCATTTTCCATACTCTTCTAGAAGGTTGATATTTAAATATTAAAAGATGTGATACTTTGCAGAGATGTTAAATAGTAATTCACTTTCACCTTGACTTTATATTGTCTGATCATCTATATTTTCTTGATGGTGGTTATCCCTCCAAAAATTTTCTTTGGAGGTTACTTCCTGAAGAAGAACCTTCAGCAAGCCTCCTAAACTTATAAAGTTGTCTCCAAGATTAGGAATGTTCATTTTAGGATTAATTTCAGACTTATTTAGACAAACACATATATGTTTTCAGGGAAACATGTAAGCAAATAATATTGTGGCTAGAGGTAAAGGATGGAAATCCAAGGTGTTGGATTCCCAAGGCTCATATTCATAGAGGAAGAATATCAGCAAAGCAGAAATCCTCTTTCCTTTTATAGTTTTATAAATGAGTTTGATCTATTTTGATACAATCCCTGTTTAGAGATTGGTGATACATAAGGACAAATCAAAAACTCTTATTCACTTAAGAGACATGTGAAGATATTGGAAGGAGTCAGGGCACAAGTTCAGTCCTATGTAAGCTTCCTTCCATGGTTTCTCTAGATCTGTTCTCAAGCTTGCTCCAGGAGGAGTTTCCAAACCAACCTTCTTTTCCCTTGTTTGGTCCAACATCTCCCTACCATATACTTGGCCCGTAAATTTTTCAGTCTCAGAACCCTCAGGCATAACAACCATGACATGAATCCCCTTTCTTCAGTAATGGAACCATGAGTTTGATGAAGCTTCCTTTTGAGGAAAAACAAAACAAAACAAAATTCTTTACTTATGAAATGTAGCTGATATTATTTTAATTTATTTAACATTCATTTCTGTAAAGGGATAAACATACTTTATAAATTCTATGCCTTTCCTGGATGGTGAGCAGCTGAATTTATAAATCTTGGGTTAACAAAGAAACTCCCAGTTTTCAGACTGAGTGGAAGCAAGTATGGAAAGAGTGATAAATTACCAGTAAAAATCCCCCTGAGTGTGGGATTTCAGTCAATGATACCCTAGATTCTTCAGTTGTAAAATGAAGTGGATAGACAAAATTAACGCTAATTCTTTATAAATAGATATCTCCCATACCAAGTTTTATTTGCTCTATCTCTTCTATTCCCTACCCTGGAGTGAAAAGGAACCCAAAATAATGATTCTAGAACTCTAAACTATATCTTACCAAGTATCATAGTCAAGAAAAGCCTGTCATAGCCTAACTACTCTTTTTAATCTTCATATTTCTTCATCCCTGTATTATATTGCCAGGCTAGGCAAAAGACTGACTGCAGTATTTCTTTTCTAAACTTTACAAAATAGCCTTTGACAAGAGATAGAAGACCTAGGATCTGTTTCAGCATTCTGTTTATCCTATATACAAAACATTTGATCTCTCTGAGCTACCATTTGTTTCCCTACTTGTAAGATGAAGGAGTTGGAACAGATGATTTCTTACTTTCCTTCTATCTCTAATGTTCAGTGAATTCATGATTGTAATTGCCTCCTGGAATTTGACATTATTCTAACTGAAGATGGGATTACTAAAGCATCAAATAAATAATCTATGTAAAATAATTTGCAACTATGAAAGTATATATAAATGTAGACTACCATTATATATATATGTGTGTGTGTGTGTGTGTGTGTGTGTGTGTGTATTATATATATATATATATATATATATATATATATATATATATATATATATATTAACCTTCCTACATAATATTTGCTGGTGTCCCCAGTTAGTCAAAGCAGAAATCCTAATCTTGTATACTTCAGCCTACACATGACTGAATTCTTGATAGTACTTTAATGTAACTAAATCAATTCCAGGAAAGTTTTAGCCAATGTACCCTGGCCCATGTTATGTGGGGAACATGTCTGGGAGAACCATGTCGGGAAGATTTGGAGGAATTGTGTGTATAAATTCTTTTGAGTCAGAAATGTAGCTCCTGCTCTTGTACGTAGCATTTTAGACCCCAAGTTATGACTTGATGGAGTATAGAGCAGAAAGTACTTCTTTTAGAGTCAGAGGATTCAAATCGCAGTTGTACTACATTCTACCAGTTTGATCTCTGGCAAGTCACTAATTTCTGTGGGTATCAGTTACTAATTTGTAAAATAAAAGATTTAGAATCAAGTGCCTCTCATGTCCCTTCCAGCTCTAAACCTATGATCTTATGACCTTACCAAGTTATGGGGTACCTGATGCGATGACCTCTTAAACCTACTCTTTTTTCCTATTACTTGTCTACTCTGCTACTCAATATTTATTACCAGGGGCTAGAAAAAGCATTCCTGATGAGAAGAAATCCTTCTGATTCCCCTGGAGATCTATTTCAGCTTTTCTAAACAGGCTGTATATATGCAGTCTTAATAATTGACCATAGTCTCAGTTATGATTGCTTCCCCAAAGAGGGCCCTCTCCAGAGGGATTACTATTGTTGCCAGAACCTTCAGTAAACCTGATATGTAGAAGGTGTCTCTCCGTGTCTCATTGAATTGCCTCTATGCATGAATTTGCCTTGTCACATTGGTGACAGCACACTCCTGGGCCAGTGAGCATCTCAATGCATCATAATCACTAGAACACATGTGCAAAGAAACTTTTTGCTGATCCATTCTAGTAATGTTCAGTGTTCAATAGCCCTCAAAATTTCTCATCTCTTCCCTGGGGTGAGGTGATTTGCTTTAGTTATGGCACATTGGGATTGCAAGAAAAAGCAGTTCAAGCCAGGGCCCAATATCTCATTAAAGGCATTTACTTTTCTTCTGACAGGTCATTTCTTCCACACCTGTGTTCCTTAATTTTGGTTTTTCCTACATATATATTTATTTATTTTTCATCCATATGCACACATACATTTTTAAGTTATAAAATTGCTTTCCACCCTTCCTTCCTACCCTCCTCTCCTCAGCAGCAAAGAGTCAGGTTAGCATTGTATATACATTTTTTAAACATGTTTGCAGATTAGCCCTTTTTGGTATGAAGAATTAGGATTAAGGGAAAGAAATACATAAGAGATAAATTTTATAAATTGTTCATCAGATCCTGAAGGGTTTATTGTTGTTGTTGTCTTATTTTGTCATGTTTTTCTTACTCTGGATGTGGAAAACATTGTCCATAGCCAGTCTAATACAGGTGTCCCAGTTATCTGAACTGCTGAGCGGAGCTGCATCCATCAAGGCAGATCATCTTACAATGTTATTGTTAAAATGTACATTATTCTCTTGGTTCTGCTCCCTTCACTCCGTATCAGATCCCATAAGTCATTCCATGCTTCTATAGAGTCTGACCATTTATGATTTCTTATAGAACAATAATATTCCATAGTATTCATGTACCATAATGTGTTTAGCCATTCCCCAATTGATGGGCATGTGTTCCTTAATTTTGCAATGATAGGTATTCTCCAAATGTGTGAACTATTCCCTTGGGTTAGGCTGGAGATCACTGGAAACAATATGATTAACTCATGTCATCCTTTGTCCTTTTATAGTGGATTCTTCATATCTATCATAAACCACATGTTGCTATTCAGTTACATATTAAAAAAGAAAGCTCTAACTCTGAAGTCACCAAGGTTTCTATTTTTAATTAAAACAGAGGAAGCAATGGTATAGTGAATAAGGTATATATGTCCTTTCAATATAGCTGATGCACTCTGGAAGTAAAAGGGTGAGGGCAGGGAGAGGAGAGAAGAGGGAGAGTCTGCATGGGAATATCCTAGAAAAAGTAAGGTAAAACAAAGATAAAGATAAAACAAATCCCAGATGACTAAATTTCACTCACCTTCTGCAGAGAGGTGATGAACCTAAAATGCACAAGAGATATATATTTTCTGACTTCGTTAATATGAGAATTTGCTTTATTAGATGATATGTGTTTGTGAAGAGGTTTTATTTTTTGTTTTAATTTAAATTTTGTCTTTTTTTAAAAGTTTGAATATCAAGCATTATTAAATGCTCAATGTTACAGAGGAACAGATTATAAATGCATGTAAACTTTAAAAAAATACCATTTAGAATCCCAGTTAGCTTAATAAAGGCAATTTTTCCTCATGTGTGATGATTTCTGTTCCTCATTTTCCATTCTAATTAACTCCGCAAAAGTTCTCCCCTCTCAGCACCACTTCAGGATGAATAATATTCAGATAATAAGGAAGAAGTACTAGAAATATGAAATATTCCTGTGCTAGGTAGTATCTTTACAATTGTTCATATTGAAGTTTGAATCACCAGCTTCTTCCTAAGAGAAAGGTTTAATAGGGTGAGAAACAAGGTATTCAGTTTAGGAAGGAGAATGGATGGGGAAGTCAAAGGAAAGAAAATTTAGGATGCCAAAGACAAACTTTACTCTGAATAATTATGCCTGGGGTTAATCAGGTAGTGAGTCAATAATCATTTATTAAGTACCTGTTATATCAGACAATCCTCTAAACAACCACCACCACTGATGAAAGGATTTGGTAGATTTGAGGTTTAAGCCTCTAAAAAAACAATTGGAGATTGAGACAGCCGTCATGGGTGGGTTGGTGCGGGGTACCCACTATAGCAATGGGTGGCTTCACATAATGGGCACAATGGAGAGAAAATGGCAGAATCACTGAACCAAGTGGTAGGCAGACCATATGACTTGACATTCTAATCCAAGACATCAGTTCCTGAGTTTACTCACCACTACAGGAAATGGCTTCCTGTTTTTCTGAAAAATTAAACTATCCCTTGGTGTCTAATTTATTATTGGGATGTATATAGATAATAGGGGATATTATATTTAGAAATTAAGTTATTCTTTCATTTTACTAAAGTATATTTAAGTTGACGGAATTAATATAGCTATTAAATTAGGGATTTCTAACTTTGTGTGTGTGTATGTTTTTATTTGCATGTGTATGAGTCTTTATGTGAATGTGTGAGTGTGTGTGTGGTGGGGAGGTGCCTTTAGCAGTTTGCAAAATTTAAATGCATGGAATAGTATTCATAGATTTACAAAGGAAGCCAATAATATTGAGCTATCAGACAGACCAGAGGTTAAAAGCCCTTGTTTTTAAAGGAATTTCTTATAACAAAAGGATTTTGAGAGACCCTTCAGATTAAGTGCTGAGAAAAGCTGATTGAACATCACTGGGTCAATTATATTGACCAAATATCTATATTTTTTGCTCTGTAATACACAGCAAAGAGAAAACATGGCCTCTACATTACAAAGGAACATACAAATAGATAATAATCAATGTTATTCCTGTTTTTACGTGTCCTTTATTTATTAGATTTATTTATATATTATTTACTATATTTAAATTACATTATATTAACCATAAGTTGACACTGTGTTAGGTACTAAAAAAAAAAAGAGAATAGTCTCTGCCTTCAAGAATATTATAGGGGCGGGTAGGTGGTGCAGTGGATAAAACACCGGCCCTGGAGTCAGAAGTACCTGGGTTCAAATCTGGTCTCAGACACTAATTACCTAGCTGTGTGGCCTTGGGCAAGCTACTTAACCCCATTTGCCTTACAAAAAACTAAAAAAAAGAATATTATAGTCTAATATTGAATAAAATAAAACATGTAAGCAGAAAAGTATATCTAAAAAATAGAGTAATTACAAAGTTTTTCTTTATTTTGAAGCTATTTAGGTACCCCAAAGGGAATGCCATGTGCTATCATAGAAAGCTACAGAATAGTTTAAGTTGAGGTAAGGCATAGAATAATATAGAAGAACAGAAGATTATGGCCAAAGTAATTATGGCTAAGTTTTCAATGATAGTGGTGGAAAACTCATGGTGATAAAAGTCTTGGTGCATAGTACAACAATGGATTAGGAGACAGAAGAGTTGAGTTTCAGATTTTCTTTTTCCACTCACTCTTTTTCCTAGAGTAATTCATTAAATTTCCTTAGGGTCTAACATCTTCATTTATAAGATCAAGGGGGTAAGATCAGGAGATCTCTTGGGTATATATATATATATATATATATATATATATATATATATATATATATATATATATTCTAACTAAAAACGGCCCAAATACTAGACCCTTCACTGTATAGTTAGCTTCTCAGATTTCTAACAGTGAGGGAATTCTGCCGCCCAATCTTGTGTTTGCATGTTTAGGAATTAGATCTCAGAATATAATCACAGAAAGTATTCCTATTTACAATTTTTGCCCTTTATTTTTAACCAAGTTGGTAGACCTCAAAAATGAAAAATCTATTTTTGTGTCTTTCGTTTCTGTGCCAAATGTTATCTAAAGAAATCAACCACTTTGAAGATTAGTGTAGTATAAAGAAACACACTGATTGCTGAGTCGTTGGGTTGAAACAGAAATTTCATCTTATCTGTTCAACAAGGCACTCTGATTTAATAGTACCTAAGATTTGTTTTTTTATAGCACTTTATAAATTTTATATATATATACATATATGTATACATATATACATATATATATATATATATATATAATCTCATTGGAAATTAACAACTAACCTTTAAGGTAAATATTAGAGAAATTTTCATTTCCATTTTATTAAAACAACAGCACTAAGTTCAATGACTTGATGCTCAGAAACCCAGTAAATATCAGAAGCAGAATTCAAATCTAGTTCCATCATGACCCTGATCCTGAATCTAGCACTATTTGTATTATACTAAGCTGCCTCCTTATACAGAGTGCTGTGACTAGGGAAGGGTATCAGTGCTTCCCCAGAATATCAAAATTAAAGAGGAGCAGAATTTTTCCTCAGGCTTTCTGTCCCTATTTCTGTTGACTCTTAGTTGTGCCAGACCATAGAGGTCACCATTTATTCCTATTCCACTGTGGTTCCCACTGATCACTTCCCTTCATGTCCTTCTCACGTAGAAGTTGCCTTATAGAATTTATCTTGCTAATCTGCCAAATTTTACACACACACACACAACCCAAACACAATTTTGACCTAGACCCATTAGTGACAATTGCCTTTGCAAGCACATTGACATTCAAAGGCAATATTAGAATTGGTAAAGGAATCTGACTCACCAAAATATTATAACTCATTAAACACTATTCAGTATTTCCTGAACAACTAAAGAATGAGTATTCTACTGTTCTGGATGTCAATGGGTGAAGAGCGAAGGCTCAAGGGAAAATACAAACCAGAGAGAGGGCATCCTTTCTGCCCGGATAAACACTGCCTACCTCTTTCAGAGTTTAGAGGACACATTCATCCCAAACAACAACTCTCCTCTTAGTTCACCCCTTGGGAAGCCCTCTTAATTTTCTTCCTTCTCTATAGCTTTCTGCAACTAGTGAAAAGCAACTTATCAAAGCTTGTAAAAACCTCCCTTCCCTCTTTCTCCAGACACATAGAGACAGGACAGATGGCAGCACAGCTTCGGGTCTGGAGAATGGCTGCTGAGTGGGAGAGCAGAGAGAGAACTCTAGGACCTGCATCTTCTGTTTCTTTTGTTCCACTTCCTTACCAACCCACCGTAACTAACAGTTACAGGGCTCTCTACCCAGTATGTATTTGACACATGTTGTTGACAAGACTTGAGAAGGAAAAAAAAGCTCCAAAAAAATTCTCATTATAGAAATGTCAGTATTAGTATGTCAGGTAAGTATAAACCACGTGAAAGATGGCATGGAAAGATATATTGATTCCTTATTATGCCTCTGATTGCTACCTGGGTCCCATTTGCTGACTATTGTTGCTGTTTTATATTATTTTGTAAATTAATTCACAAATTTAGAGTTGGGTGGGACATCAGATTTCATCTCACTTTATAAATGAGCAAACAACTTCAGAAATGTATAGTATCTGGACAGTAAATAATAGAGTCAAGTTATGAAGCTAGCTTTTCTGTCACCCAACCCAATGCTCTTTTCACTATTATTTTGATAATTTTTCTTAGCTTAAGGATATGTTGCATCTTCCCAGCTCTAGAGGCTTTTATTTTTTTAATATTTCTTTCATAGCACTTAGTTCAATGCTCACTTAATACACAGTTAATGATAAAATCTCAATGAGTGTGGATTGGCTAATTTGGATTTCTGTGTAATTCCTGGGATGAGGAGATTCATGAGTTTCCGTGTTTTCTCCTGAAGCTCAGATCTCTGTAGAACCAGAAATTAACATTTTTTTTTTTGTTTTTCAGTCATAAATTCCTTTGACATCCTGTGACTTTGTTGTTGTTATTGTTGGTGGTGGATACAGGATCATGGAAATCCTGAAATCTATTCACATACCCCTTTTGTGTTCATGGACCAGGTGAAGAAATTTTGAGTTGGGGTGGGGAACCATAATAAGCCCTCATTTCTTTTGTAACAGTGTTTAGAGTTCATGTTACGTTTAAGAGAGAAACTAATATCTGGCATCTGTAAGGAAAAGTCATCAGTGGAGTCTTTGGCATGGTGAAAGATGACACAAAGAAAATTAAGTAATTTTTCTAGGTAAGAGGTGTGGCTAACATAAGGAAATTGAATGTTCTAATTTGGCCTTTTTATGTTTATTTACAAAATGAGGATGATACAGGAATATTATGAGGATGAAATGAGAAGACAATGTGGCAAGCATTAAAACCTTATATAAATATCAGCTATTATTACAATGAGTGTTCTTATCTTCAATGGGGTTCAGATAAAAAAAATGGTCCTGTGATATGTTTGTATCTACTACTAATCTTTGTTTTTTGTTATCAATCAGTTATCAATCGATGATTGGATAAAGTGGATAAAATGTTTTTATAGAATTTTAAAAATGTTGGGATATAGATGCTTTAATAGATTTACTAAAAAAGTTTTCAGGGCAACACTACTAGCAGATAAGCACATGAGGGTGATGTGAATTCCTTTTTTGCACATTATTCTATTTGTCTAGGTGGCTATTATTTGATATGCTTATCAATTTTTTTAAAATTACTTTATTTTTTAATTTTTGTGGATTGGTAAATCCACGAAATTGCCTCTATACTAGTCATTGTCTGAATTTTCTTGTTCTTCTTACTGCTCTTGTTCTTTTTCTTGTTGTTCTTTATACCGTCTAAGAGGTCTCACCAGCCTTTATTAGTTTAATGATCATATTTATGAAGATAATGTTCAACACTATATATCTAATCCTATATATGTATTCAGTCATGAATTTCAATACCACATCACTCTCTGTTTTTTTAGGCTTTTTCAACTGAATGTCCTATGGTTCTTTCAAGGTATTTGTCTAAAACACAATTATCTTCATCCTTCCTCTACTAAACTTCTCTGTTATTATCAAGAGTACCACCCAACTCCTGGTCATAGAGTTTAGTAACTTCCATGTCATCCTTGACTTCAAACTTTAGTTTAATCCACATATCTAAACAAATCCCAAATCCTGTTGATTTTATCTCCACATCTATATTTCCAGATCTCCTCACTCTTCCTATCACCACCTTTGACCTTTATCAGATCCTGCCTGGAAAACAAGACCCTGCTAATTGGTTTTCCTACCTTAAGTCTCTCCCTTCTCCAATATATCCTATACACAGCTGTCAGAGTTATCTAAAATAAATGCCTGGCTATGTCAGCTCTCTAATTATGAAACATAACAAAAACACACATACAAAAAATGCTACTGTTTTCCCCCAGGATCAAATATAATGGTTTTATTTGTCACTTAAGTTCTTCACAGTCTGGCCCCCTCTAACCTTGCCAATGTTCTCTCAATTTTTCTCCTTCCATGCACTCTACAATTTATTTGTATTTTCCTACTTGTTTCTCTTCAGAGATGACAATCAGCCAATACCTTCATGAGTTTAATTGACCATTACCAATGCCTGAAATGCTGTCCTTACTCACCTCTATCTATTAAAATTCCTGACTTCCTCAACATTCAGCTCAAATGCTACCTTCTATAGGAGACCTTGTCCAGACCCCCATATGACAAGGCCTTCCCTTCCAAGGTTACATTCCATCTACTTTATAAATATCTTGCATATATCAATTTATTTACATGTTGTCTCCTTTAAAATCCCTTTAAGAATGAGATTTTTTTTGCCTTTCTTTATGTCTATTTTCTTGGCACAGGAGAAGGACTTAATAAATGCTTACTTTTATTTTATAAGAAACATTTTTCTGTATATTATTGTTAGTTATTGAAAAAATTTAGTATTCTTATCTTGGTCAGTGGAATTCATATGAAATATAGTAGGACAGATTTCAACCTTGTTAGTATTCTTTAATATTTAATATTCCATATACTATTCTACATAGTTGGTAAAAGAGCTATGTTTTAGTTGGATGAATTTATTAAAATGTTTCATAGGCTCACCAAAAGCATCCTTAAAATAATTCCCATTGCAAATGAAAAGGGAATGATTGATAACTTTTGAAGTCCCTATCTATTATGAATCAATATCTCAAAAGTATCATATTCTATGCCAAATTTTTAAACCACTGTTTTGTTGTGAGTGGTCTGTTAGTTAAATTTAAGGTTTCAAATGTAAGAGCAGCTAGGTGGTGCAGTAGATAGAACACCAGTTCTGGAGTTAGGAGGACCTGAGTTCAAATTCCGACTCAGACACTTAATAATTACGTAGCTTTGTGACCTTTGGCAGGTCACTTAAACCCACTGCCTTAAATAAAATTTTATTTTTTTAGAAAGACTTAATATTTAGTTTTACAATCCCCGCCCCATTCTTGCTTCCCTCCCTGCCTCCCCCAAAAGGGCATTTGTTAATCTTTGCATTGCTTCACTGATATACATTGATCTCAGTTCAAGGTGATGAGAGAGAAATTATATCCTTAAGGAAGAAACATAAAGTATGAGAGATAACAAAATTACATAATGAGATAACGGCTTTTTTCCCCCTAAATTGAAGGTAATAGTCTTTGGTCTTTTTTTCAAAATCCACAATTCTTCCTCTGGATACAGATGGTATTCTCCATTGCAGATAGTCCAAAATGGTCCCTGGTTGTTGCACTGATGGAATGAGCAAGTCCATCAAGGTTGATCTCATTCCTTTGTTGCTGTTAGGGTATACAATATTCTTCCGGTTCTGCTTATCTCACTCAGCATCAGTTCATGTAAATCCTTCTAGGCTTCCCTGAATTCCTATCCCTCCTGGTTTCTAATACAACAAATGAGTTCACCTTTTTTTCATTTATGATACTAGAATTTTGATTTTCTCATTTCTTTTTTTTAAACAAATTGACTAGAGGTTTATCAATTTTATTGTTTTTTTTTATAAAACCAACTCTTGGTTTTATTTACATAGTTTTCTTAAATAGTTCAATAGTTTTCTTCCTTTAGATTTTATTAATTTCTCCTTTAATTTTTAGAATTTCTAATTTGGTATTTAATTGGTTTTTTTTAATTTGTTCTTTCTCTAATTTTTTTGGTTGCATATTTAGTTCATTGATTTCTTCTTTCTCTAATTTATTCGTGTAAGTATTTAAAGATATAATATATCCCTTGACAGCTGATTTGAGTGTATCCCATAGGTTTTGGTATATTGTTTCATTATTGTCATTATCTAGGATGAAATAATTCTTTTTATAATTTGTTGATTGATCAACTCATTCTTTAAAATGAGGTTATTTAGTTTCCAATTAGTTCAGGGTCTATAACTCACTGACCCAATATTGCATGTGATTTTTATTGCCTTAGGATCTGAGAAAGATGTATTCAATTTTTCTGCCTTTATACAATTGATCATTAGGTTTTTATGCCCCAATGCATGGTCAATTTTTGTGTAAGTGCCATGTATTGCAGGAAAAAAAGTATATTCCTTTCTATTCCTATTAATTTCCTCCATAGGTCTATCACATCTTAACTCCTCCTTAACTTCCTTCTTGTTTATTTTATGATTAGATTTGTCTGAATCTGAGAGTGGGAAGATGAGATCTCCCACTACTAGAATTTTGTGGTCTATGTCTTCCTGTAGCTCTTTCAATTTCTCCTCTAAGAATCTTATAACTATACTATTGGGTGCATACATATTGAGTATTTATTTATTGTTTGTGGTACCTTTTAGGAGGAGATAGTTTCCTTCCTTATCTCTTTTAAGGATATTTATTTTTGCAACTTCTTTGTCTGAGATAAGGATTGCTACCCCTGCTTTTTTCACTTCAGCTGAAGCAAAATATATTTTGCTCCAACCTTTTACTTTTACTCTATATGTATCTCTCTGCTTCAAATGAGTTTGTTGTAAGCAGCATATTGTAGGATTTTGTTTTTCAATCCACTCTGTTATTTGTTTACAGTTTAAGGGAGAGTTCATCTCATTCACATTCAAAGTTAAAATTACTAACTCTTTATTGCCTTCCATGCTATCTTCCTTCTATTTGTATTTTCCCCCTTTATCCATATTCCCCTGTATTTTGGTTTCTGAATACCACCACCTTCAGCATGTTTGTCTGACTATATCAACAAACCTCCACTTCCCCCCCTTTCCCTTTTCCCCTTCTTCCCTTCCATTAGTTCCCCTTTTCTCCCCCTCCCCCTCTGTTCCCAATCCCCACCTCCCCTTTTCCCCTTTTAATGCTTGAAAGGTAAGATAAGTTTCTTAACTTAACTGAGTGTGTCTAAGTTAACTTTAAGCCAAGTCTGATGAGATAAAGATTCAGGTGGTTCTCACCTTCTTCCCCTCCATTACAATGTTTTTTGTAACTTTTTTTTTTTGCAAGGCAAATGGGGTTAAGTGGCTTGCCAAGGCCACACAGCTAGGTAATTATTAAGCATCTGAGACCGGATTTGAACCCAGGTATTCCTGACTCCAGGGCTGGTGCTTTATCCACTGCACCACCTAGCCGCCCTGTAACTCTTGATATAATGAAATTTACTCCATTCAGTCTCCTCCATCCTACTATCTCCTTACTATTCCCCCTTTTTAAGGAGGAATTTTTTTAAATCATTCTGTCTGAGTCACAGAAAAATTATGAATGTCCATCACTTCTTGCTAAGTATATTCTTTCTAATAGAGTAATAGAGTTACAATTCTCAAGAGTTATGCAACTCTTTCTCCCTGGATATATAGCCAGTTTCATCTTATTGAATAGCAGTTTTTTCCCTTTACCCCGCCCCCCCCATTTTGTTAACCTTTTCATGTGTTTCTTGGATTACCTGTTTGATGTCCAAATATTTTTATTTAGCACTGGTCTTTTCATCAGTAAATATTGGAAGTCTCCCATTACATTAAATGTCTATCTTTTCCCCTGGAAGAGAAGGCTCAGCTTTCCTGGATAGTAGATTCTTGGCTGCATTCCATGCTCCCTTGCTCTTTGGAATATCTTATTCCAAAGCCTTTGATCCCTTAATGTTGATGTGGCCAGGTCCTGCCTAATCCTTACTGTGGCTCTTTGGTATTTAAATTTTTTTTCTTTTATGGCTGCTTGCAGGATTTTGTCTCTTATCTGATAGTTCTGGAATTTGGCCACAACATTCCTTGGTGGTTTCATTTTAGGATCTCTTTCTGGAGGGGATGAATGTAATTTCAATAAGATTTTGCCCTCTGCTTCCATGATATCAGGGCAATTTTCCATCACTAAATCCTGTAATATTAAGTCCAGGCTTTTTTCTCTTCAGTGTTGTCATGAAAGCCTATAATTCTCAGGTTGTCCTTTCTTGATTTGTTCTTAAGTTTGGTAGTTTTGCTGATGAGATATTTTACATTTTCTTCCATTTTTTTGATCTTTTGGTTTTGTTTAATAAAATCTTGTTGTCCCATGAAGCCATTAGTTTCTACCAATTCCATTCTTATTTTTAGAGAAGAATTTTCTTCATTTACGTTTTGTAACTACTTTCCCAGTTGGTCAATTCTATTTTTGAAGGAGTTTTCCATTTGCCCAAGTGTAGTTTTGAGAGAATCATTTTCTTTTTTCATTTGCCCAACTGAAGATCTGGGAGAGTTAGTCTCATTTTATATTTGTCCAATTGTATTTTCCAAGGATCTGTTTTCTTGTTGTAAAGTGATACTTTTCTCTTGAGTTTCTTTTCCCAGTTTTTCCCATTGATTTTTAAACTCCTTCCTGATTTCTTCAAGGAAGTCTTTCTGGGATGGAGACCAATTCATATTCTCCTCAGAAGTGCTAGATCTCTCTGGGCTAGAATCTATTTCTTCTAAGTATTTTTCCATGGGCCTCCCTTTTAGCTGGACTTTCTTCATATCTCTAGGATCTTGTGTTGGGGGTGGGGTGGGGTGGGGCTGGCTCTCAGAGGTTTACTTTTGCAGATCCTAGAGGCTTTGTTCTCTTGGCTTAGTAAATACAAGGGCTGACCAGTGGGGAGTGCTGGTTGCTTTTTCTGGAGAGTTTGGTGCCCTCAGCAGCAGGGTCTGAATTGACCTTGTAGTGTGCTGAGCCCTGGAGGGAGTTAATTTCTTTCCATTTGAGTGAACTCTGTTACTCACCCTTAGCCTAAGGGGATGGGAAGCTGTTTATTGTTTGTTCTGGGCAATGGGCTCCACTGAAAGCATGGAGCTCACATTCCTGGCCCAGCTTGTTGTTCTCCCTGTGGGATCTGAAATTCTGTGCTGGAAATCACACTCCCATAGCTCCTCTCCCCCAGGCCAAAGATTCCACAGCTAAATTTGAATCTCACACCCACTACTCTCCAAAGTTTCTAAGGCTGAGGCTGGCCTTCAGGTTTCCCCCAGCCACTGTCCCTGCGATGACCCTCTGCTCTTGTCTTCTGGTTCACCCATGGTCTCCTGACACAGACCTTCTTGGTAGGTGTTCTCCTAGCTTTTCTTTCTGGGTTTTGTTGATCAAATTTCTGTTAAGAGCTTTCTTTTATGTTCTTCTTGAGGGGGAAAGAGGAGCACTTAGCATAGTGCCTGTCTTCTCTCTGATATCTTGGTTGGTAGTCCTAAATAAATAAAATTTTTTAAAAAGTTCTTGTCTATCTGCCTATCCCAAAATCAGTGGACAGTCATACTTTCAAGAAGATTTCTGAATTTTTAATTCTGAAGATTTTTCAATTGTTTCAGGTTCTTTGACTTTTTCCTCCTCAAATTTGAGTAACTTCCTGTTTTTAGTTCTTATTTGTTGAATCTTAATTTGGGAAATTAAAATCTTCTTACACTTGACTGTCCTGATCAGTAATCATTATGGAATTGAGAGTATCATTGATAGAAAGTAGTATGAAACCCTTGACTATCATTTTTGAAATATATTTTTTATAAAATTATCCTGGGCCATTATCAAAGTACATATGCCTTCAGTCCATTTCATGCACACTCTTATGTTCTGATCTTAGCAACCATCTTCACTGAACTATTTCCAAATGATGGGGGAATAGCTAATTCTGTGAGCTCCTCAAGGATTTTTATCCCATCTCATATTTTAATACCAGTCATTCAGAAGGTACTTAACAAATAATTATGAACTGACTATTGCACTATACTATGCCTTCTTGTTATCTTCATTATCAAGATGATCATTCCAACATTTTCCACCTTATGCCTTCTCATCTATATATATTTTTTTATTATTGGTGATAATTGCATCACATTGAAAGGAGTATGAAGACAATCAGTGGCATCACGCTAGTCCAATTTTCCAGAATTTCAGTGTTCAATGTAGTCAGCACTACAACACTTTAGTAGTGTTCTCAAGGAACATTATGACATATAAGTACATTATCCTAGCTAGATGTTCCCTGACTTTATAATTTTAACAAAGGTCAACGAGGTGGATTTTGAAAGAGTTGTTTATTATTATCATCATCATCATCATTAGCAGCAACATTATCATTATCATTACTTATGTCAATCAGATTTCTAAATTTCTTTAATAATCTTGGTAATGTATTATTAAAATTGAAGTTTCTTGAAGGCAGAAACTGTCATACTGGTTTGTATTAATATCTCCTGTATTTAGCAGAGTGCTAGCACTTTCTATGACATCCCTTTTTATTTTTTCACATTCT
The DNA here is from genome assembly GCF_037893015.1 of Macrotis lagotis. Classification (NCBI taxonomy): domain Eukaryota; kingdom Metazoa; phylum Chordata; class Mammalia; order Peramelemorphia; family Peramelidae; genus Macrotis; species Macrotis lagotis. Next base: position 97,681,287 of record NC_133663.1, read on the forward strand.
GACTACAGTTTATAAGTGATCTGGCTTAAATTTTTGGTCATTAATAATCACTTTTCTGTTGATTATATGTTGCTCCTCTAATATAAAATTCTGTTGCAGAGTTATAACTAGCATATAACTAGTATAGCTTTGTCTCAAGGGCTCATACTCTGCAATTCCTGTAGATCCCTTGAGTAAAGTAGTTATATTACATCCCTCTATCTTTTTCTCCTGGATCCAAGAACACTATTGATGAAGTAAGTACTCAGTGTTTTTAAAATTTTTTTAAGTTGATATAATTTTTGGCAAAAATAATATTCATCTTCCCAACATAATCAACTGAAGGAAGTTCATTTCAGTATCAAATTATAGAGATGCCCTTTTATATCATTCTAATCAGAATCTTGGAATATATTCAGTTTCTCTATAATTATCTGATGTATAGGAGATAAAGAGCCCTCCCAGATCCTTCTCTCTAAAAATATGTTTTTGGTTCTCTTATCAAGACTGGAAAGGAGAACAGTAAATTAAAGTAAAAAGGAGAAAAGGAAGGAGAGCAAGTGAAAATGGGTAAGGCTAGTAAAAAATCCAATCAATGCACAAAGCACTTATTAGTTGCTAGATATGTGCAAACCATTTGAAATAAAAAGTAAAAAATAATAAAAATTAAATTCCAAGAATTAGGGTTTAAAAATTTAGGGTAGCCATTAGGGACATGGTGTTATGAAAAATAATAGGAGAGCATTGGTGGAAAGAGACATGAATAACATTAATATAAACAAAGCAATTAGTGCAGCTCATTGATATTTAAAAAGAGTAAAGCATATCTACATATTTGTAAAGAAGGATTCACTTTCTTGGTTGAGCTGTTTGTTGAGCAACACTATAATAATGCTAAAATTAATTTCTAGAGTTAGTATTGTGCTGTTATCCAAGGAATTCTTTATAGAATTAGAAAAAATAATAGCATTTATTGGGCAAAATGTCTAGATCTCAATAGAAATAATGAAGAAAGCACAACTTAAAGAAATCATACAATTATTGAATTTTAAATTAAGGAATCAAACAGAAATCATCTATACTAATCCTCATTTTTAAAAATCTAATTTATAAGTGAATCATTAAGACAAGCTAGATAAGCAGAAATAAGTATTATTATTTATAAACAGTAATCCAAAATTATAAAGTGCTAGTGGAGAACTCCCTTTCACACAAAATTGGAGAGTTGGAGAGTATTGGAAAATTGGAGAGTATTTACATAGAGATTAGAACTAAAATATTCTTTTATACTATACATTATGGTAATCACTAAATTGATTTGAAGGCTGAACGTAGAAGGTCATATTGTTTAACAAAATAGAGGAGAATAGGAACTGATAGTATTCACAGTTGTGGCTGGAGGGAAAATTAATAACTAAAAATATAAGTGATCTTAAAAGACAAAAACATAATTTAAATTATATGAAATTAAAATGTCTTACACAACATAAGCAATTAAGATAGAATAAGGTGATTTTGGAAGCAAGAAAATATTCAGATCAAATATCACTGATTAAAAAACACTCATGTAAGATAAACTGGTAGTTGTTGGAAATATAGCACCCAAGAGCTATTCCTCAATAATAAATTAATGGAAATTAAAACAACATTGGGCTTTTACATATCACTTTGAAAATTTGCAAAGCTGATAACAAAAAATGGGAAATCATCTTAGAGGGGTTTATGGTAATGCAAATATACTTGTTGATGGACTCCAGGACATAAACTTTAGAAATGGAAAGAACTGGGATACCTTTAGGTTGTATGTGTGTCCTTGACTCTCAGCATCTTGTTAATCTCAACTGAAGTTTAATCATTTTGTAGTAATCTATAAACATACTGCCAATGTTAAGGGATGTACTCCTCTTATCTATTAATAACAGATCATCAGGATTTTCGTGTTGAGAACTGCTTTGAAAAGGTTTTTGGTTGTGTTATTTTTTTGTGTGAAGGCTCTTCTGTTTAAGGAAGTTTACTGATTTTTTAAAAGGTACTTAGTAGAATTGGCTACTTGAAAAATGGTAAGTTCATCAGTGGAAAACTGGAATAGGCTAGATGACAACCTGTCTGGGATGTTGTAGAGGGGTTTTCTAGTCAAATATGTGTTATATTAGATGATCTACATGATCCTTTACAACTCTGAGATTCTTTGCTTCTATTTCTTATGTCTTATCTCTTACCCCTTCTTGTTGGATGTTTATTCTCTTCCTGTATATTTAATGTCATTATTCCCAAAAGGGCTGTTCTTGGCCCTCTTTTCTTCTCCCTATGTAGTTTCTCCTTTGGCAATTACATTCATTCTCATGATTTCAGATATTACCTCAATGACAGACACAATGCCCAAGGTTGTTATAGTTGATCTGTACTTTTCTTCAGACTTGTTGATCTTCATCTAGAGTCACCTTCAGAGTATTACCTGAATGTTCTACCAGTACCTAGAACTTAATACACCCCAAACTATCTAATGACCTTTCCCTTTAGACCTATTTTTTCTTCTGGTTTGATTTTTTTTGGCTGTTTATACAATTATTAAAGTCTACCCCATTTGAAACATTGACTTTATTGTTGACTATTCTCTTTCTCTCATATCTAGCCAATTGCCAATTCATTTCTGCCTCCTTTTTCTCATTATTCACTAATATCAGGTAAATATAGGATATAAAGTCTTTCCTCAACATTTATTCTCCCCTCAATGTAATAGCAATTTACCCCCTCATGGCTCACTTCCTACTTAGCTTTGCAAAATTCTGATGAAATACACATATAGGTATATCTTATTTTTCTATTTGAGTGAATTTTATGAAAACAGAACCATATTTTATTTAAGTTGATCAGTCCTATCACTTTTAAGTATGCTCCTCATACAGCAGAGACTCAATAAATGTATATAAATGTATGTGCAATATGATGATACTAATTACTTTAAACCAAATGTGTGTTTATATTTCCTTTCTTTAAGATGTGGAAACCAGAGAAGTTATTCTCACTTGATTATATGCTCAGGTTCTCTCAAAAATATATCAAATTGGGGTGGTTAGGTGGCACAGTGGACTAAGCAGCAGCCCTGGAGTCAGGAGTACCTGGGTTCAAATCCAGGCTCAGACACTTAATAATTACCTAGCTGTGTGGCCTTGGGCAAGCCACTTAACCCCATTTGCCTTGCAAAAACTAAATATATATATATATATATATATATATATATATATATATATATATATATATATATATATAATTAAAGATGAGGTATACAAGAGGTGATAGTCCACATTAAAAAACAGATGAATTGCATGGTTATGTAGATTGATCTGAAATTGAAATGGGATCCTTTGGGATTAGGTTCTTTATACTTAAAAACATTTTGTCACTTCTACATATTGATATTTTTTAATTTCCAAAAGTTATTGCTGCCTTAAAATTTCAGGCCATGAAATATACAGGAAAACTGATAAAAAGCCAGTGTTAATTGTGCCATATTATTCAGAAATACCTGTGCTCATAGGAAAGGGAGATTTCTAAGGGAAATTTGGAAAACTGACAATCATTAAGTATGATACAATTCTTCTGATTGGGGAAAATAATTTCAAAATTGAAGGAACAGATCCAGCTGCATGGTCTTTATATTTGGACAGTTTCTTTTTATCTTACTAGAATCACCTTAAACTAATTTTCAAATGTGAGTTTTGTTGTTGTTGTGGAGCGTAAAAAAAAGGATGGGGGTGGGGTGCTAAAGTCCTGTATTTAGAGTTGAAGCCAGGGGAACAGCTAGGTAGCACAGTGCATAGAGCACCAGTCCTGGAGTCAGGAGTACCTGAGTTCAAATCCAGCATCAGACATTTAATAATTGCTTTGTTGTGTGACCTTGGGCAAATCACTTAACCCCATTGCCTTAATAAATATATTTTTAAAAAGTACCTCAGTAGAGTTGTAGCCAGATGTTGAGCTTGGATGGAGAGCCATGAAATTTAAGGATAATTTTTAAGAAGATTTCAAACACCATGGATAAACTTGGAAGCAGAAGGGCATATGTTCAAATATCAACTCAGTTACTTATTGGCTAAATGACCCCAGGTAGACACTCCAGTTATACATAATGACTTCTAAGATCTGTTTTAACTTTATCGTCTTAAGGTGACTGAATTCGGGCTAATATCTATCACTTTAAGTTTCTCAAAGCCAAGTTCATTTAGGACTCAGTTTGAAAAAGCTGGCAGCAGGTGGACTAGGTCAGAAGATTTAAAAAAAAATAGATTTGTTGTTTTGACTATAGAAACAGGGTAAGATAAATTTTTAAAAATTGGGGGGTATGTTTTGATTTTTTGGTATTTTCAGTATTAAAAACTCCTAGTGTGGAACGGATCTTCCCCACTGATACAGATCAACAATTTCACTGTAACCTTAGAGGAATTTCTGGTGCACTGAAAGATTAAATGACTTATCTATGATTACCCAGTTACTGACAGAGGCATGACTTGAACCTAGGTTTTCGTGACTTTAAGTAAAAGAGGTTTTCCATTAGATTGTACTGACTCTCAAAGCAATTTCTATCAGTAATGAAATAGAATCATATACTTTTTAGGGCTAAAGGTGTGTTTAGAGATTATCTTATTCCTTTGCACCTGACAACTATTAAAGTCCTGGAATTCTAAAGCAGTTTAGGTACCAAATTATGTATCCAATTTTATCTTTCTTTAAAACTTGTTCCAAATGATGTGCATGCACTTATAAATTTAGCAAGATTGTGTAAGCTATGCATATTTAATAAAAATTATGTTATTTTAATTCTTAGTTTTATTTTGATTAAAAAGGATGTTTGTCCTTTGTTTTGAAAAAGACCATGACATCAGGGAGGTGATGTAATGACAAGCAAGTGAATTGGATTGGGGGAGGGGGAGGTACTATGCTAAGTCACCAGCCTCACTTTCTCTTCTAGAGTCATCTGGGTCCAGTGGCCAACTATAAATCAGGGTGACTGAAGATGGCCCTGGGTGAGAGGTAATCAGGGCTAAGTGATGGTCACATGTCCATTAAGAGTCTAATGTCTGAGACCATATTTGAGCTCAGTTCCTCCTGATTTCCAGGGCTGGTGCTCTATCCGCTTTACCTCCTAGCAATCAGAAATTGGTTTTTACTTCTGAGATACATTGACTATATTTGGAGAGAAAAACTTATTGTCTGGATAAATTGTGGTTGTTATTCATCTTTCATTCTCAAAATAGGATCAATGCCATCATGACTTGACTTGTAAGCTACTTGGATTTAAGTGAGACAAGAGCTGTGCAAAGTCATCAGCTTCTCTCTCTCTCCTCTAGACTTACTAGAATCTAGTGGAAAGACATAACTCAAGACAACTGGTGATAGCATGAATAAATAATCATTAAGTCATTTCTTCCATCCAGTTGTAGCAACATAAGTTATATAAACAAGAACTCTGTGTGTAAATCTAACTTTTGGGGGTGTATTGCATGCCAACTTAGTTCAGCTTCAGAAATGGAAAAAATATGGTGGGCATATTAAAGCACTTAATAAAGGGAAGAACATATTCTTCCTGAATACTACTGGCTCTAATCCTTATTATTATAGGGCTATATAACCCAAGAAAATGAAGAAAGAGCATCGGTGGGAAATAATGCTCTGCCACTTTTGCACAGGGTTGGAAGGTAGAGGTTGAAATTATTTTTTTTCAAAACCTAACATTTGCCATCTACTACAGAATTATGAAGCTTGGCTCCCACCCTCAGTAGTGAGTTTAACTGGTTTCAGTGTATTATGTATTAATTAGTTATAATGACTATACAACCTTTATATAATCCTCAGAAAAGCTTATCATAGCTTCTTTTGGCTGAACTAGAAATAGGATCCTTTTGCTCCATTGCTCTGAGATTACACTAAAATATCTTTCAGGCTTGGTTACTGTACTGTGAATCTTCATCTTCATAATGATGAAATCACATTTAATGAACTCCTTCATATGCAGTGCACATCACAGTATCAGGAAGTACATGTACTTATTTCCCCTTAAAAATCTTTTCTTTCTGAGAACATTCTTCAAGTAGAGTAATTCTTGTTACATTGATAACTAGAACTCTATGTATTTTTTGTAATAATATCTCTTTTAATGAATGACTTAAAAGTCCAGAAAGAAGATTGGAAAACAAATATTGTTATCCTCCTGAAAATCTAAAAAGTAGCATGTTTAAAGCATTTTGAGGTCTTGATCTTTGAGTGTAATGAAATTTGAATGAACTATTTTGATGCCTATCTGGTCTTATTCCAGAATATTTTAGGCCATAATCCAATACCTCATCAGAGATGGAATGAACTCAGGGTCTATTGCAGGCTATGTCAATGGTGCATATGATCTGATACTCTATAGCGAGCAAGAATTTTTTCAGGTCGGTTCAAGTTCTTTCATTCTTTCTTATTTAGGTTTTTGTAAGGCAAATGGGGTTAAGTGGCTTGCCCAAGGCCACACAACTAGGTAATTATTAAGTGTCTGAGACTGGATTTGAACCTGGGTACTCCTTGACTTCAGGGCTGGTGCTTTATCCACTGCTTTATTCACTGTGCCACCTAGCCGCCCCTAAGTTCTTTCATTCTTAAAAGGCTACTAAAATGACTTCACTATGGTGAGGTTAAGTTACCGTATGTCCAACTGTGGCAGATCAGATCACATAAAATACTATATCATACCATACCGTACCATACTACAAATTAGTCACATGAATATTTGACGTGGAGATAGATATCTTTAAAATTGTACATCTAATTTTTCTTTTGAGATATTGCAATTCTGCTTCACTCATAGAACATAGCAATTTCTTTGATGAAGGCAGGTCATCCTGGCTGATGCTTTGCCAGGGTCTCCCATGTTATGTTATTAATTCCAAAGTTCCTCAGAAATCCTGTGGGACTGTTCTTGTATAACTTCCCTGACCTCCACGCGAGAACTTTTCTTTTTTGTCTTCTCTATAGAAATAATCTTTTAAGCAAACATACATTTAGCATTCAAAGAACATAGCCATCCATCAGAGTTATGTTCTCTGCTGTAGAGTTTGAATGCTTGGCAATTAAGTTTGAGAAAGATTTCAGTGTCCTCTGTCTTATCTTTGTAAAAATATTTTGCTATTTTTTTCCAGTTACCTGCAAAGGTAGTTTTTACCATTAATCTTTTTGTAAGCTTTTGAATTCCATGGCAGCAAGTAATCTGATATAGATTATACATGGACAGTATATAGATTATACATGTACCTTATTTTGCCAGGAAGTGATTTAGTTTCCTCTCAGGCACTGGCATGGTATCTAGATTTCACAGACATAAATGAAGAGAATAAAATTACTCTATAGACTTTCAATTTAGTAGTTAGCCTGATACATCTTCTCTTCCATACTTTCCTTCAGAGTTTCTCATATACTGACCTAGTTCTGGAAATGTGTGCATCAGCCTCATCATCTATGTGTAAATAACTAGAAAGTACTAACAACATTCAATATTTTTCCATTTGTTCTAACCAGTGGCTACAAGTATGGATGGTGTGATGCTGGTTGTAAAGAATCTGTTTTCTTGGTGTTAATTGTTAGGCCAAAATTAGTGCAAACAGCAAAGAACTAATACATATATTAGCATTTCAGTCTCAAAGTTGCACTGAGTGCACAATCTCTGAGACCAAAAAAGCAAAAACAAAACAAAACAAAACAAAAAACCTCGTGCTTCAAAACACTCACTCTAATTGTGCTAGTAGTAGTACTTTAGTAGTAAACTTGTATGTAGTCTTTTCAATTTAAATGATTTTCTAAGTGTGGTAGCTGACCTTTATGTTGTTTTAATCCTCCTTGAAGGTATCTGCCACTATTTTTGAAAACATTGCTTAAAAGCAAGGTGACAATCACTCCACTCAGTCTTGTTTCACTCTACTGGTGATGGGCAAGTGCAAGAGTACTCTGCATCACACATCACCTTTGTCCCACTCACATCCTGTCTCCATAAAGCCTATTAAAGTTCAGTGTTCTTCCTGTGAAGGTTTTCCATGAATTTTTCTAATGCATTTTGGTAAAAGGAAGACAGTATTAGTGAAGAGAAATGAAGTCATGAGATGCACAAGTCTTCAGTCATTACTGACCATTACTGACCATTCTCACTGCATTTCTCCCAATGACTCCCTACAATGTCTGGTAATTTGTGGTTATTTTTTCATTTGAGTTATCCAGAATTACAAGGTTTTTTTAGCACATTGATGATGAGGGTCTTCATATTTTTATGAAATTTTTCTTTGACCTCATTAATGTTTATTCACTCCTCTTGGGAGGAATACAAGCTTTGTAGACTAGATTAGTTTTTACGGCAAAACCTACACAGGCTTCACAGCACTATTCATTATTGTAGTCACTTCAGCAAAACAACAACAAAAGCAAAACAAAACAAAACAAAACAAAATCTATAACTAACTCTGATTTTGGTAAACTGGGCTTTATTTGCCAATCTTGATTCATGCAGGACTGCTATTTGGATTCAATATTGCTGAGTTTTTTTTTTCCAGTAACTAGAACTATTGTATTTCAAGTTATCCATAAGCATGCACACATTCCATACACTGATGGAATGGAATCATATTTGCAAAAGTTTTTAAATTGTTTGTGTGTGTATGTCTCTCTGTGTGTGAATGCATGCATGTGTGTTGACCACAGGGTGGGATTCTTGTCCAATCTGCTAAGTAGGGTAGGTAAAGGAGACAATTTTTATGGTACCTTTTCCACCCTCTTCCTCACACCAAAAGGTGAGCAATGCAGTCCTTGGAAAAGATTGTTCATACTCACAAGGAAATGCCAAATCTCACGTTGGTTCAATCCAGTGAGAAGATGGCCCTATGGTTTGGACTACTTCAGTGTAGGATTCCAGTCTGTCTGTACCTGTTGCTTTGTCACTTTCTTGCCAACACAGGACTTTGAGGCACGTAAAAAATGATAAAATAGTATGGGTGATGTCTTTTGATTCACATATAAACTGGATTTAAATGAAGCAGATTTGTGCAAACTCATTTGCTTCACTCTCTTTTTCAAAGTCAGTGGAGTCTGTGGTAATACAAAAGTCCAGATGAAGGACATTGGCCTGGGATGCAATATCTTGTTGTCGACCAATTTCTGCACATTTCACAATGCTTGCTTTAGCTGCCTTCATGACTGTAGGAACAAATTGTATTCATTCACCCATTCTACCAAGGGAAGTGTCTATATACATGGGATAGAGATTCTCACCCACCCCAATTCACTGATGTGTTTGAAACCCTTCAGTTACCCTTGTACTAGTTTAGTCACAAGTGCAGAGAGACTCACTATCATTAACATGAACATACTTTTGGTTATAATAGTTTATGAAAAGTGACATTATGACTTCAAATGAAATCAAACTATATCAATAATTTTCAACTATGTGGAAATTCAGCTACCAAATACTTTTGGCAAATATTTGAATTAGAAGATGACTTTATAATGTGTCCCAAAATAATAATAATAATAATAATGAATCAATTGACAAGTATTTAATAAATACCTACTATTTTACAAGATCAGTCCTAAGGATGAAATAGTGTTTCATTGGACAATTGGCCATCTAATATAGCATTTCTTATGATTAATATAGACTAAAATACTTTCTTAAATAATTCTGTAATTTTATTTAACATCAAATCCAGAGAATAAAGCAATAAAATAGTATTACAATCTTTTCAGTATCCTCTAAATCAAATCAACATGGACCTTGATATTCAGTGACTTCAAATGCAAAAGTAGATATGATGAGTGTGATACTATTTTATTTAATAAGCACTTATTAAGGGTTTACATTTGCACAAGATTATGGTAGGCACCAAGAAATATAAAACAGAAAGAACTTAAGTCATTGTTCTCAAGACATTTTTATTATATTGGGTGGTACAAACATCATTACGGAAAAGGTAATTTGTAGAAGAGATTCCTAAAATGCGTCTATGATTGATTAAAAAGGATGTGAAACACACTGGATAAGAAGGTTCAGGATTAAGAAATGAAAGAGATCATAGTCTCATAGAGCACTCAAGATGTGCATATATATATATGTATATATATACATATATATACATATATATATACTTTTGTTTAGGAAATTATATATATGTATACACATATGTGTATACACACACACACACACACACACACACACATATATATATATATATACACACATATATTTATAATTTTCTAAAGAAAACAGTTTGGTGATAAATTTTTAACAACCAATTCTATAGGGGGAAATGCAAGGGCACACTTTTACATTTACTCTCTTTTAGTAATGTTTTCTCCATTACTTTCCATATACTAGACAATCAATAAAACAATAATCAATCTCTAATTTCCTAAGTGAAAAATGCTCATTTTGAAAATTTTTAAATATTTTCTGTGAGCAAGTTTTAATTGGTTCCAGCACAATCCTACAAAATGACATTGAACATGATGATTTTTAGGTGAAGCATTTCTAAATGAGTAAGCTATATATAATCAAACTAACAAATATTTATAACAAGAATGTGGCATGGTAAATCTGTCCAAATAAGCAGAAAAACTAATGTGGAGTTAGCATAGTTTTATTTTATTTTATTTTTTGGTTTAAAATTTATTTTATTTAAAAATTTTTCCCCAACTACATGCAAAAGCAAGTTTCAACATTTACTTTCAAAACCTAGAGTTCCAAATTCTCTCCCTTCTTCCACCTTATTGCCCCCATTGAGAAAGCAAGTTACCTGGTGTAAGCTAAAAATGTGGAGCCATGAAACACATTACTACAACAGTTGTGTTGTAAAAGTAATTATAATTCCCCCACCCCACTAAGAAAGAGAAACCTCAAGAAAAATAAAGAGAGGGGATAAAAACCTGTGCTTCAGTCTGTATTCAGACACCATTAGCTCTTTCTTTGGGATTAGATAGTAATTTTATCTTAAGTCCATCAGAGACATTTTTTCCCATAGTAGTTTTTAAAAAATATATTTCTCTCAATCCTATTCCTCTCACCCCCATTTATTCTATTCTCTCTCTCCTTTTACCCTGAACCTCCTCAAAAGTGTGTTGTATCTGACTACTCTCTCCCATGATCTTCCCTCTCTTCTATCACCTACACACCTCCCCACCCCCATCCCCTTTCTCCCATCCCTTTTCTCTCCTATTTTCCACTAGAATAAGATAGATTTCTATACCCAATTAAGTGTGTGTGTGTGTGTGTGTGTGTGTGTGTTATTCCCTCAAGTCACTTCTAATGAGAGACAGGCTCATTCTCGCCCCTCTCCCTGTCTCCTCTTCCACTCCACTGCAAAAGCCTTTTCTTGTCTCTTTTATGTGAAATAATTTACCCTGTTGTCCCTCTCCTTTCCCATTCTCCCAGTACATTTCTTTTTCCCATTAACTCTATATTTTTAATATATACCTTCAACTTTAACTTCAACTTCAACTCTCTCCTGTGCCTTGTGTATATATGGTCCTTCTAACTGCCAAAATAAATAAGAATATTCATATGAGTTATCAGTAACATCTTCTCTTGCAAGAATGCAAACAATTCAACATCATTAAGTCTCTTATAATTTGTCCTTCCCATCCACCCTCTCTATACTACACCTGAGTCCTGTACTTGAAAATCAAACTTTCAATTTAACTCTGGTTGTTTCATCAGGAGAGTTTGAAAGTCCTCTATTTTATTGAATGTCCATCTTTACCCCTGAATGAGTATGTTCACTTTTACTCGGTAATTAATTCTCAGTTGTCATCTAAGCTTATTTGCCTTCTGTAATACCATAATCCAGGTCGTAGAATCCCTTGAAGTAGAAACTGCCAAATCTTGTATTATCTTGACTGTAGCTACACAATATCTGAATTATTGCTTTCTTTCTTGTACTATTTTTTCCTTGACTTGGGAGTTCTGAAATTTGATTATAATACTCCTGAGTTTTCATTTGGTGATCTCTTTTGGGAGGTGATTGGTGGAATCTTTCAATTTCTATTTTGCCCTCTGCTTCTAAGATATCAGGGCAATTTTCCTGGAGAATTTCTTGAAAAATGAAGTGTAGGATCTTTTTTTATGGTCATACTTTCAGGTAATCCAATAATTTTTAAATTATCTCTTCTGGATCTCTTTTCAATTCAGTTTTTTTTTTAGTGAGAAATTTCACCTTTTCTTCTAGTTTTTCACTCTTTTGACTTTGTTTTATTGTTTATTGATTTCTCAAAAAGTCATTCACTTCCCTTAATACCATTCTACATTTGAAGGAAATATTTTTTTTTTCAGAGAGCTTTTCTATCTCCTTTTCCATCTGGCCAATTCTATCTTTTAAGGTATTTTTCTCCTCATTGTCCTTTTGGACTGCTTTTTTCTCCATATGATCCAAACTGGCTTTTAAGATGTTATTTTCTTAAGTATTTTTTGTTATTCCTTCACCAAGATGTTGGCTTGGTTTTCATAATTTTCCTGCCTCACTCTCATTTCTCTTCCTATTTTCAACTACCTCCCTTACTTGATTTTCAAAATCTTTTTGAGCTCTTCTATAAGCAGAGACCAATTCATATTTTTATTGGAGGATTTGGATACAGAGGCTTTTTCTTTGTAATGTTCTGAGTGTGTATTTTGATTCTACATTGGACCAAAGCAATTGTCTATGGTCAGATTTTTTTTTCTGCTGTTTGCTCATTTCCCATTGATTTTAACTCTTTGCTATGGTGGGGCTCTGCTTCCAGGGTGGAAAACACATTGTCCCAAGTTTTTGAGGGTTTTTGCAGCTGTTTTCAGTGATACCCTCCAGGCACCTGCAATTTCTTAGTTCCTCCAAAGTCTTATGAGAGGCTTTGATCTATTCTCCTGACCTGTGCTCTGATCTGTGGGTGACCATAAGCAGTTCTTTGTGCTCTGGAACCATGACGAGTGTCCCTGCTCTGCTGTAGGCAGTGAGTTCTGTTGTGTTTCTACTCCTTTTCCTGTGACTGGGGTCTAGATTTTGACCTGACTCTGAGAATGGGCAAAGCAACAGATTCCTGTCATGGGGCTGGTAAAGAGACTCCTGCATTCTTCCCTGAACCCCTTACTGTTCATGGTCTGAGCACTCTGTAAGCAGTTGCTGGGTAGTTCCCTGCATGGTGGCTCTCCAGGTCTGTTCCTGGTTCCCTGGGACTAGGTCTGTGTTTAGGCCTGCACTGCACTAGGCTCCTTTTTCACTCTGGTGTGGTAGAGTTTTCCTGTTGAGCTTCCCAATTGTCCTTGGCAATCCCTGAGCTGAGATCCCACCACTGCTGCCATGGACCCAGGAGCATTAGGGGATATTCCTGAATGACTGTAACCCATTTTCTCTGGTGTGATCTGGACTGCATTGTGGATCCTTTCTAACTGTGGTGTAACAAACCTTTCCCCTGGATCTTCCAAGTTATCTTGGGCTGTATACTCATTTAATTCAATCTTTCTGTGGGTTCTAACACTTTAGAATTTGGTTAGAGTCATTATTTAAAGGTAATTGGAATGGTCTCGGAGAGAACTCAGGTGAATCTCTGCCTTCAATCAGTCACCTTGATTCAACCATCTTGACTCTGCCCCCAAGGTGGCATAATTTTAAAATTATTTCATTGAGAGATCTCAAAGAAGAGATTCCAAAAGGATGGATAATAATATTATATATAGCAAATTGATTTTATTAAAAAGTAATCATAATGATATTTGTAAATACTTTTTTTGCTTGTAATTTTCTCTCTATTAGAAGAATATGCTTAGAATAATCCTGATGAAATATGAAGAGGGATCCAAGCAATTTTTATTGATTCAAAAATTAGTCAATCAGTATATATACATATATATGTATGTATAAGATATTTGTTACATATGATGTGCTTAGATGGAGAAATACAAAGTAGGTCTAAGCAGGATGAAGCATTTTTAATGACTCAAATCCAAGACGTAATACATCAAATTAATAAAGATATATATGATCAGAGGAGGTAAAATTGCCACAAAGCAGGAGTGAAGGATCATATGCAAATAGTTCAATTATTTTCTTGGAAAAAAATAAAACCAAAAACATATTAAAATACTTATAAGAAAGCCTCTTACATGATCTTCTTTGGAGGCTTCAAGGAAGGAAATGAACCTGAATCACAGAAGATAAAAAGGGCATGAATATATATGACAGATGGTGATCTGTTGCAGGGATTTCAGTACCTATATAAATTCATGGGATCCAGGACAATATAGTGTGCTTCCTGAGAAAAAATAGGCATAAATAGGAGCTAGGGGTACAAATTAGAGATGGTGGTTATTAGATCAACTTATTCTTAATTCAACAAACATTTATTCTATAAGGTAAAATACATAACAGTTAAGGACCTCACCAAGAAACAAATCTGGGACCAGTGTTCAAATAGTTCACACTCTAGTAGAGGAAATATTCATGTGCAAATAATTATAAAATACTGTAAAGTAGGTTGTTACATAAGAAGAAAAAATGCTATATGGATCATAGGAAGCAAAGACTTCTGCGTGAAAGAATCATGTTAATTTTTCACTGATAAAGTATGATCTAACTGGGCTTTGAATAATGAACAGTATGTCAAATGAGTAGCAATGGGGAAATAGGATTTTTTAGTCATGAGAAACAATATGAGCAAATGGCTAGTGGCAAGAATTGAGTATTTATTTGGGTAATGATGACTTTGCAGTTTGACTGGAATATAGGTTTTATAAAACCACTAGTAAGAGATAAGACTGGAAGGTTGGGCCCAGGCAGTGTATGGACTTGTATACCAGACCAAGAATTTTGGATTTTATTATCTGTCAACAGGAAAGCACTAAAATGATTTTGATCAGGAAGCTGGTCTGTAGGAAGAATGTTTGACAGGTTTGTAAAGAATGGATTCATGGAGAGACTAGAAGAACAATTAATGAGTTAATAGTCATAGATCTCACTCAACTCATCGTAGGATTTATAAAGTACTTTCTTCATAAAGAAAGTGTGTTCTACAAGGCGAGCACTATTATCTGTACTTCATAGATAATGAAATTTAAACTCAAAGGGTATTCAAAGTGATCTAGGGTATTCAAACTTAGTATTCAAACTGAGGATATCCGAGTCCAAGATTAATGCTCTTTAAAAAAAAATCACTGTGCCTTTTACTTTCAAAAATTCAGTAGATTAGGTATTAAGAGACTAAATTAGGTTAGTAGTAGTAGTAGTAGTAAGGCAAAAGAGACAGACTACAGAGGTAGACTCTCTAGTGTTGAATGACTAATTGGCTTTTGGAGGTAAGAGGCAAGGAGGATTCAAAGATGAATGTGAATGATTAAAGCCTGGGTGACTAGGAGAATATGTGATATTTACAGAATCAGGGAGTAAGGAGAAGTAGGTTTTGAGGACAAAATGATGAGTTTGGTCTCAGAAACCTCTTGTCACATTGGTGATAGAGAGTCCAGAAGGACTGGGTCTCAGCTGTTGAATAGCTATGCCCTAGGGGTATGTTAGACCCCTTTGAATCATCATTAACTCCTTCAAGCTTCTAGCATTTTATTTAGAGTATTGAAGCAGTAAATTTCTAAATGGCATTTCACACACTAGAACAATTTAGTTCAACAGATGAGGCCCTGACCTGAATTGCAACTTCTGTTACACATGTGAGGTTCTGGTGACTTATCTTTCCA
The DNA here is from genome assembly GCF_037893015.1 of Macrotis lagotis. Lineage (NCBI taxonomy): Eukaryota > Metazoa > Chordata > Mammalia > Peramelemorphia > Peramelidae > Macrotis > Macrotis lagotis. Next base: position 97,696,990 of record NC_133663.1, read on the forward strand.
GTTTCATCTTTATGAGACATTTCTTTCAGACCCATGAGCACTTAGTGTTAAGATGAACAATGGTTGTGTTTAGCAACTTTTAATATTACTCTTGAAACTTGAGGAAAATTTTAAGCCATTCCACAACATATTGAGTTTTTTCTTTGATTTTACTAATATGGATGCTCCTTCTATCGATATCAACCACAACCTATCCATATCTTTTCATCCTGTTATCAAAGTCAATCAAAAAAATATGAAAGGGTCTTCCTTTTTTTTCTCTGTACATTGTAAACGTGCCAATGAAATCTTCTTTTCCATTTTTACTACTTATTATACCACCTTTCAAAAATATACTATTCTTTTTTTTTAATATTTTTCAAGGCAATGGGGTTAAGTGCCTTGCCCAAGGCCACACAGCTAGGTAATTATTAAGTATCTGAGGTCGGATTTGAACCCAGGTACTCCTGACTTCAAGGCTGGTGCTTTATCAACTGCGCCACCTAGCTGCCCCCTAAAAATATACTATTCTTTTAAAAAACATAAAATAAAATTTAAAATGTGAAAATAGCAAAATTTGGTATGCAATCATCTTTCTCTGAAGGTAGATGCATTTCCTATCTCATAACTTTTGGAATTGTCTTTGAGCATTGCACTTCTAAGAAAACCTAAGTCCATCATAGTTGATCATCAGACAATGATGCCATTAATGTACAAAACGTTCTTCTGGTTCTCCTTATTTCACTTATTCAGCAACAGTTCATGGAAATCTTTCCAAGCTTTTCTGAAACCCACCTGCTCATGGTTCCTTATAGTATAATAGTATTCCATCCCATTCGTATACCACAATTTGTTCAGCCATTCTCCGATGGATGAGCAGTCCCCCAATTTCCAAATATTTGCCATTACAACAAGAGCTGCTATAAATAATTTTGTACATCTGGATCTTTTTCAATTTTTCATGATCTCTTTGGGATACAGACCTAGTAGTAGAGCTGATGAATCAAAAGGTATGGACAGTTTTATAGCCCTTTAGGTATAGTTCCAAATTATTTTCCAAAACTGTTGGATCAGTTTACAAGTCCACCAACAATGCTTTAGTATCCCAGTTTTTCCACATCCCCTTCAACATTTATCACTGAACACACTATTCTTGGATGATATTCTACTCAAATTCTTCAGGTTTCATTTTCCTTTGTGTGTGTTTCTGTCTTTGTTTCTTTGTTTCGGTGTCTCTCTTTCTTTTTGATTATTTTTCCCCATCCTTATTAAAAAAAAAAAAAAAAGAGCTACTTAAAGCAGTTGTGTTTCAAATTTTGGTTTGTGTTCCAACAGCCTACCATAGTGCCTTCAAACTGGTCTCACTTAATAAATATTTGTCGAAGAAGGATGGGGTTAACAGCATGCAAACAAACAACAAATATTGGTAGAATAATAGCATTAAAAATTGACATTTGTTTTGTGAGAATTTGGGAGTTATTAAAGGAGGCTGATGTAATTACCATGGTGTCATCTATTTACAGCAATGTTAGAAGGACCTCACCATCCATGGGTATTCTTCAACTTCACCATGCTTCACCATGACCTTTAAACTCAATCAATACACCCTTTCTATATGTCTTCAGTTACTGTATCTCTAATAATGTGCTTTTAAAAAGCTAAGACTTTTACATGCTTCCTTGGACAAATGTCAATTTTTAAAAACCTCAGAATTAAAAACATAAAAGAAAAACAAGCAAATAGTAAAACAAAGGTGTGAATGACACAAAATTGAATCCTCTTCAGGAAGAGAACTCAATATTAAGTAAGAAAACTAGCTCAATCCTGTTTCATCTGATAATAGCAGACATTATGGGTTATCTCAATGTCAATAGAGGAATGCAGGCATGATTATTACTGTCATAAAATGAGAACATCTCAATATTATTTGTTCCACATAACTTGCAACTCTGTAGAGATTTTAATGTTTCTTTCCCAAAGATGGGCAAAATGTAACCGAAAGATAAAAAGAAAGAAAAAAAAAAGGAAATGAGCTAAGTGTTGAAGAATTTAAGCCTAAAGACATGGCATATTAACAAATACACATATTTCTCAGCACCACATGGTACCTTTACAAGAATACACCATGTGTGAGGACACAGAGAAATGATAAATAGATGTTAAAAAGTAGAAATTATAAATATACTTTAAAATTATAATAGTAAAAAATAGTAGTTAATAAAAGGCACATTTGTTCAGGAATCAGATGTAAGTGGAGACTTTAAAATGTGATCAAGAATGAATTAAAGAATAAATCAGCAGCATAATTAATGACTATTAGAAAGGCAAGAGGAGCAACAACAATGATAGCTAATGTTTATACATCATTTTAATGTTTATTAAAAACATTACATGTTATTATTTCATTTGATCTTTACAACTTTCTCCCACTTTTTAGATGAGGAGACTAAAATCAAGTTTTTCTGATTGTGGGACCAGAAAGCATTCCTCAGACATATATACATGCATACATGTAAATATGCATGTGTATATAATTACTGAAAATAAGTACTTAAGAGAAAATCTTCATAAATATTACAACTATATTCTGGTTCTTTGAGAAAACTAATAAATACAATAATATATAAGTAACAAATGAAAAGAGGGAGTAAAATCACATTAAAAACCCAATGCAAAACAAATGAGTCAAAATCAGAACAAAAAATAAATAATTACGATCTAATAATTAATTGTCAACAAAACCAAGATATTTTCAAAACGAAGAATTACAAAATTTCAGAAAATAAAATTTTATTAACCATAAAAGAATTCAATTAAAATAATGAATCTGAAAAACATATAAGTGAATTCTCTCAAAGTTTTAAAGAAAATTAATACATATATATATGCATAAATCCCTCAAAACGGGTAAAAACTTTAAGAAACTCCTTTTTTATGAAGCATACAATTTTAATATCTAAACCAGACAAGGATAAATAAAAGAAGTTGATCTATAAAACAATATTCTTAATGGCTATTGAAAAAATGCTAGAAAGAGAGAATATTGCAATATATCTAAAAGATAATCAGTATGACTATATTGACTTGTTGCAGAGATTTCTTGGGATGGTTCAATCTTAGAAAAACAATGAATATTATATATCATTTTAAAAACAAAAACACACCAAACTACGCAATAATATATAGAGATTCAGAGAGATGTTGGAAAGTCAAAGATCAATATGAAATGAGCTAGAGTAAGTACATAGGCAATCTTTTTAGTAGAGTAAAAGTTGGGTTGGTCTTTGGAGCAAGTATAGGATCTGTAGGATCTTTAGGAGAGGAAAAAGGGAATTCTACCTAGAGAAAAGAGAGAGAACAGTGAGTATTTGCATAAAATGGAGAATATGAGTGGTTTCTTTAGGACATAAGGAGTTGAGAGGGAAACTGTTATATAAAGTGATCTGTTAGAATGTAAGATTTGTGTTGGAACTGGTTCTATATAGCACCATATAGGGTAGAGAAAGGCAATTAGAAGAACTAATAGATTCACAGTCATAATAATAATAATAATAATAATAGTTGCTATTCATATGATATTCTATACATTTTCTTATTTGAACCTGAAAACAACTTTAGGTGTTATAAGGTATAATTAATACTATTTTTGAAATTATTAACCTATTTTAAAATGGGGCATTGAACACAAAGAAGTTAAACGATCTCTCACAACCACACAAGTAACTAATAAAGGCAGTAATTACAGCAATCTCATTTAACTTCAGTTCCTCACTTTTTTAGAGTTACTTAGATACATATTAGCCGTGGGATCTGGCATAAAGCATTTAAACTTTTTAGTCTTTCCTTGGTGAAATATTAGCATTGGACATGATGTTATCTAAGGTTATTTCTATCTCAATATCTATAACCTTAAATTGAAGTACCAAAAATATCAAAGAAAGATTTTAAAATGTATATGAGTGAAAGAGAATCTTTTAAAGCCAACAAGAATAAGACAATAAGTTAAATATTCCATTCTATTGTTCATTGTTAAATTGAATCATCTGCAGTTATAAAAATTCAGTCAAAAAAGAGCAACATGCTTATATGACCACTATCTCCCAGAAAGTCACTGATCCGTTCAATTGCTGCCATTCAGAAGGAGTCTGAGTTTTAGTTGGCATTAGAGTCTTGTCCTTCCATATTGCAAGATGACATATTGTCTTTATTTTTGCCTTTCACTCATATCATCGTGACATTTAGAAAAGGGACAAATTCTTACTTAACTGACACATAGACCAACAGTTTTTTTTAATCTAAAAACTCCCATTCCCATGCAGTTTTAAAGAAGGTACCTTATTTATTGTAAACATTATAGAAATAAGAATTATTATGTATACTGAGAAACTGTATATTAGAGCACAAAGAGTACTGGATTTGGTTATCAGAAAAACTCAGGGACAAGTCTCAGCTTAGTTACTATAAGATTTAGCATATGACTTTATAGAAATAAATTATTTTCTTGGAAATTCTATCTTTATCTATAAAATGAAGACAAAAAAAATTTGGTTTGCAAATATCACAATTTGCTTGAAAAACCAATGAGATAATGTTATAGAAAACCCATTGTATGCCATTGAATTTGGGTACAATATGATGCATTTATAATGTTATTGTTAGTTTATACATTTTCCTCTTTAAGAATTTGACTCACATAATTTGGTGATTTTTTGCAAGGGGTAATATATATATATATATAATATATATTATATATATTTACATTTATATTTATATTTGAAAAATATTTTCCCTAACATTTCTCCAACCCCCTTGCCATTTCAGACACTTACTATGTGACTTGGGCAGGTCACCAAATTTCTGTTTATCTCAGTTTCATCTTCTGCATAATAGGAATTATAAATGTACCTACCTCTGACAGTTGATGTGAAGATCAAATGAGCTAATAATTGTAAACAACTTAGCACAGTGCCTATAATATAGTAAACACTTTATGAATATTATTATCATTATTTATTATTCTTTATGCTGTTTTAAGACATTTTGAATTACCATTAATTTTATTTCTTGCTTTATAAAAGAGACAAGGGGAAAATTACATTTCCTTTCTTTTTCTGCTTTCAGTGAGTCTAATTAAAAGCTCATTGAATTGATTGGATCAATTTTTGGTGCTGTGTGGGCACATTCCAAGTTGATTTTCAATACCTTATTATTGAGAACATAAATATTCTACATTTCAACTTAAGAGATCATCTAGTCCAACTAATTTTACTGATGGAGAGAACCAAGACACAAAGAGACTGAATAACTTTTCACCAAATCTCTTAGCTAGAAGAGCAGGGATTCAAACCCAGGACTTCTTTCTTTTAAATGGAGAGCCTTTCATATACCACAGTGAATATGATTCTGGATTTGGAGTCAATCAAATCTTGTTTTATTTCCCAATTCTGAAATTTATTAGCACTAAGATCATAAGCAATTCATTTAACCACTGTTAACCTTAACTTCTCAGTTTGTAAAATGGGGATTATGGTATCTTCCTTACATGGTCATTGTGATACTCAAATATGATGATGTATAAAAAGTACTTCACAAAACTTAAATAACTATATAAATTTCACATCTTCTTCTTGAAATCATCCTTAAGGGCAGCTAGGTGGAGTAGTGGATAAAGCACCGGCCCTGGAGTCAGGAGTGCCTGGGTTCAAATCTGTTCTCAGACACTTAATAATTACCTAGCTGTGTGGCCTTGGGCAAGCCACTTAACCCCATTTGCCTTACCTAAAAACCTAAAAAAAAAAAAAAAGAAATCATCATTAAAGAAACTTATTATATCGAGTCAACAAATGAACTCCCACTCATGTACGTTTTTCAGAAATGAATGTTAAAGAAACATCATTTGCCTAGAAAATATTTGCCAGCTCTCTTGAGATGGACAAGAGCTCAAGGTATATTTTGAGTCTTGGTTCAATTTCCTTAAAGGAACAAATTGTCTTTCTTCACAAATGAATGCTGCGGGTTGAAGGTAGAGTTCAGCTGTTTATATACTAACATGAAGCAATTATAATGAAACAAAGCTCATTCCAGAACTCTGTTGTAACTACGGCAACCTGAATTAAATGAATTCTATTAGACATATAAAAAAGCCACCCCAGCAGGATAGAGTAAATATTATGTATTATTGATTTATGAGGGTTTTAGATGATGAAAAGTAGTTAATATATTTCTGTCAGAAAGCACATTTCTTAAAGCTACTTTTTATTGATAGAGCTATTGTCTCTTTAAATGGTGTCAGCCAGATAGCATTAATTTTTACATCTATTTTCAATCACTTTTGCCTTCATTACAAGAATTTATCAGGCTTTCTATTATCTTCAGTCTTTTAGTTGGAAGCGAGGAGGAATATGCTTAATGTATAGTCCATTTCCAATTATATTAGCCTAAAATTTTTGGACCTGATTGAAAGTAGTGTGAATGCATGGTTTTCCTTTTTTTCCCTTACTTCATTTTTTTTCATTAATCAGCAGACTTTACATATTACATTTTAGGCGTTGTGTCAGGAACTGGGAAGACAAAGACAAAAGGGAGGCCTTCCCTGCCCTCAAGGAGCTTATATTTTATTGACTTTCTGGACACATTCCACATATAATACCATATTAATAGTATCAAAGATTTAGATCTGTAAGATACATTAGAGATGATCTATGCAATTACTTCAATTTATAAATCAAAAACTTCCTACTTTTTTTCCCAACTATCCTCTCTCTATACACTTCTTTCTTTTTCCTTTCTTATGCTCTCCCTCCCTCCCTTTCTTCCTTTTCTATCTTTCTTCATTTCTTTCCTTCTAAAAACAAAAAAAAAAATAGTGTTTTAATATTTTATTTCACTTTGGAAATATGTAACATACACTTCTCAGGGCTCCAGGTGTTGAGGTTGCTACTGGAATAGGAAAAAATAAACTTTTGTTAAATTTCCTTCAAGTGGACCAATCTCCAATTTGATTTAAATAAGATTTTGATGCTAAAATGGAAACAGAAACATATAAAGAGATTAGAATCCATAGTGCTCCAGTGAGTTTGGTATGCAGGTGTCACAAATATATGATATTTACCACCATTATCATGTTCTGTACCCACTGCCATCCTCCTATAAATTAACTCAATATTTCATATCTTGATTAAAAATGAAAAGGTCATCATGTATTTTTTTCTTCCAGGTAATAATAATGAAAATGTGTATACACACACACATACATACATGTATATATATATATATATATATATATATATATATATATATATATATATATATATAACTGTATGTATACCTACACACACACACACACACACACACACACACACACACACACACACACATGAACAACCAGACTAGAGGAAGACAGAAGTAGAATAGGAAGTAGATGGCCTTTAAAATCTGATTCTTGTGTACTGAGTTTTTTGGAAAACATGTCTCTCAGTGAATTCTGATCACTTTATTTTCATACATGGATCCTAAATGTCTTTCTCTTAAACAAAGAGCAAACAAACAGCACAGGAACACAGTACTGAATGCAAGGCCAGTTTAGAAAACTTAACTAATTGCTTATTTGATGATTTCCTTATTTACTAGCTAAAATCAATGTATATTTGTCATTTTAGTTGGTTTTAGTTGCAGTAAATGAAATGTTCACCCATTATGGGAATTTTTCCCCTTGGGGGAGATTCCCTGTATGAATGTTTAGAAGAATAATTCATATAATATTTATTTTTAGACTATATTATTGCTATAATAAGACAAAGTATCTTGCTGTGAGATAGAGTTTTAAGTGTGTCTGCAAATTCTTATGACTTTCATTTGACTGGGCTGCTACCAAGCCCTTTGTCTAGTTAAAATTCTTTCCCTAATATTAGCCCTCACTCCATCTCATAAAATTATGAACTTATCAAATCTATGCTGATCTGGACTTTAGAAACCATATATATCCATGTGTGCACACACGCTTATATAGATTATGAACTGGAAAAATATTTTATGCCTAATGTGGAATTTACCTGAAAATGTTTTGGTTTACAGGTTCAGAAATGTGAACTGTTCACAAAATTAGCATATTCTGTATCCATCTCCATCATCTTGAAAATTAATTCCCCGAAAGATCCAGTGACCTATGATCTGTGCAGAGCTTCCTACCCTCCAAACTTGCCTTGGGCTTTTCTACTTGCATTTATAAAGATCATGGAGGTACAGAACAAATTACATTTCACAGAATTTCTGGAAAGCAGGTCAGTGTTCTATTCAGATTCATCCATTTTATAATTGAGAAAATCAGGGTCAGGTAAGTAAATTGACTTGCTCACAATCACATTGTTTGTTATTTGTATTGATCACCAATTATCTTCCCATTCAATATGCTGCCAGATAATGTTAGTAGCTGTTATTCAGTTTTAGTGGTGTTATGATTTTTGTTGCCCCATTTGAGATTTTATTGACAGAGATACAGGAGTGATTTGCCATTTCCTTCTCCAGTTCATTTTACAAATGAAGAAATTGAGGTAAACATAGACAAGTGACTTGCCCAGGGTCATGCAGCTAGTAAGTGTTTGAGGTCAGATTTGATTTCAGGAAGATGTATCTTCCTGACTCCAGACCTGGCTTTTTATCCATTGTTCACTTAGCTACCCCTTCAGAAGACAAATTCAAATCTTCCTGATTCTCACCTGTTTTATGAACATCAACTAGTTCTCTGGCCTTCAATTTCTTCATCTCTAAAATGAGAACAACCATACTTTATAGGGTTGCTTTAAGAATCACAAGGGATAATTTCAAAAGCCCTTTGTAAACCTTAAAATACTATGTAAATACATATGGATGTTTCTAAACATTAACACATTTCCCCTAATATTAACTCACAGATTCCAAATTAGCTCACAGTTCCAAATTAATCATTAAAATATATTTTTTCAAAAGGAAATATGCTGGAATTTATTGCTGAGTCTTGGAGTTTGCCACCAATTTTATAGTTATTTTCTAAACCCATTGATTTGGAAGGTGAGTAGATAAAGTAACTAAAATAAAACTTGAAGTAAATTGACCTAAGCTCCAAATCAAGGAAGTGCTTCAAATGGAATTTTAATTTATATTCGCTAACTACTCCATCTTCTGTCTCCACACAACATTATTCAGTAACTAGATACTTCTGGGGGACTTTAAGAAGGCTAATAAAATTGTTACACAATGAAAAGTGATGACATAAGCTAAAAACCTTCAGAAAACTCTACTTTGTATTTAGAGCATGCTTTTGATTATCAAACTTTTTTTTAGTATTTCTTGCTTTGTATCTTTTAATGAAGTATGCAAAGTTGATTTTCTTTAGTAAATGCATGGACATATTTTATAGACATCTTAGGTAGTGATAGAGACAGGTCTACAATCAGATTTCTTGGGCCCAGGTCAATTGACTTTTGAACTCTGCAAAAAGTCTCTAACTTTCAGTATGAGGAGCTCTAAAAAGTGTGGATTCTACCCCAACTCCTGTCAGCACAGAGCTCACTGATGGGCAATGGAGAACTCAAAACTCCTTTCTCTGCTTCTCGCTCAGATCCCATCAGGATCTCCCATTCCTGACACCTTTGAGATGAAGATAAGGAACTGACTTTGGCCTCTCATACTACTTAAATGAGCAGGAAGTCCTTAAGTATAATCATTTTTTTTAAATTGATATTTTATTTTTGCAAAGACATGTTATGAAGGTTTTTCAACATTCATCCAAATACATACGTATATTTTTAAGTTACAGAGCTTCCACCCTTCCCACCCCAACCCCATTTGTCTTAACCATGATTACAAATTAGTTATTTTCTGTATGAGGAATTAGGATTAAGGGAAAGAAATACATGAGAGATATTTTTTAAATAATTGAATGTAGTATTTATCAGATTCTGAAGGAATTTTTGTTTTGTTTTGTTTTGTTTTTCTTCCTCTGGATCTGGATAGCATTGTTTATAGCTGATCTAATAGGTTATTCTAGCTAACTACAATCATTGTTGTAATTTTGAAGGACTAGGCTTTACATTTGTCCTATACCAATTCAAATGTGTCTCTTCAAATTAAAATTTTTTTACTTATGTTCCTTTTTACTTATTGTAATCCTTGGTACTTATTAAAACCTCAATAAGTGAATTTTCATTCTATTTGAAAGATGTTTGTCAAGGAAAAGAGAGGAGAACAATCATTTTTAAGTATCTATTTACAGCAATGGGGAACCTTTTTTTCTGTCAAATCTTAAAAATCAGCCTACTATATTTGGCCAAACATTTATTTAATTTATCCCTAAAAAAGCTCCTAGATTTACTGAATTTCGAGTCCTGTCTGTGTTTGCTTTGATAGCACCAGACCAAATTGTTTCATGGGCTTTTTATGGCTTGTGGGTTGGACATTCTCTGCCCCTGATTTCTATTACATTCCAGACTATTGCCAAGTGTTTTGCAAAATATTATCTTAGTTGGGGCTGCTAGGTGGCATAGTGGATAAAGCACCAGCCCTGGAGTCAGGAGTACCTGGGTTCAAATCTGGTATCAAACACTTAATAATTACCTAGCCGTGTGGCCTTAGGCAAGCCACTTAACCCCCTTTGCCTTACAAAAAAAATTCTCTTAGTTATTCCTCACAACAAAACTGAAAGGTAGGTGCTATTATTAGTTCCATTTTACAACTGAGAAAACCGTGGCAGAAATTAACTGATATGGCTCTTAAATGTCCCTGTCTGAGGTTAGATTTGAATTCAAGTCTTCCCTACTCTAGGTCAAGCAAAGGATAGGTTGGTTATGATAATTTAGTTTTATACTTTTGTATTTCTTACTTTCATCCCCATACTTTCATCCCTATACTTCTGGTTGAACTGTACATGGTCACACAACTAGTAAATTTTAGAGATGGGGTGTCAACCAAGTTCTCTATCACATCACTTTACCCCTTCTAGGTCTGTCCTCACTACTCTGCCACCTCCCTGCCTATCAGGAGTCATCAGTATAAACAGAAATAGAATTCTCTCTTCCTAATGTCCAACTGAGTGTTTATCTGTTATTTCCCATTATGTCTTCTTTTAGTCCTAAAGGGAATGCCACCATCTCTAACATTTTTTTTTGGTTTACATTCATTATCCTCTCTGTCCCTGTGAGTTGCTCTCATTTTTTTGGTACCAATTCTGCTGATGAACTGGGTCCCTGTGATACAAAATGGTGTTATGCATTATCAGGCTGTTATCCTCAGTAAATGTGATGTTATTAATGCTTTTTATTCTAGTTATGGGTCATTATTTCCAATGTATGTAATTGTCCCAGGACTAAGGCCTAGCAGGTGGTCTTGCTAGGTTTTTACAGCAGTTTTCTTAATGGCCTAGTAAGGATGTCATTTGCAGGACAGCTAGGGCAGGGAGAAATTGGTCCCCAAGCTAGCCATGAGCTCAGTACTCATTCCAAAGCTTGAACAAGCAAAAAAGTAAGATATATTTTCTTGTCAGCTGGATATCTTGTGTTATTGTTATCTTTTTGCTGTTATTTTGTTTTTGCATGCGTGTTTATCTTCAGTACAACTGATTATCTAGGAACCCGTGTATTTTTATATTTCATTTACTGCTTGATCCAGTAACAATCATAATGATTCTATAATGGTTTGCTTTTTCAAAAATCTTAGAGGAAACAGGCCTCATTGCTTCCAGAAGACAACTAGTACCCTTTCAACCAAGGAGATATAATTAAGATTCTAGGGAAAGAATAGGAAACATTCAAGTCAGAATAAGGAATGACTCATAAAAATTTTAATTCCTTATGACTTATTTTTCTTCCTTGAAAAAATAAGGAAATTTGACTAAATGTTAGTTCTCACATTCTATGACTCTTCTTGGAAGATAGACTATTGCTAACATGGGGGAATAATGATAATATCTGTTCTTCCTGAATACTATTCAATTTAAAAAGGAATGCCACTGTTTACTTCTGGCTAAAATAAATAGAAGATCCTAGCTCCTTTCTCTTTAGCCATTCAAAAATATCATGGAAATTTAGGATATAGCTATGCATTTGGACAAGCAAATGTCTGTTTGCTTATATCACATTTTACCATCATTTATGTCAATGGGAAAAATGAATCCAAGAGAATTTCAGGGTCAAAGTTTTGGACTACATTTTCATATTTTTATATAGATGAATTTTCCCATAATTTTATTTTTAATGAGATTTCTTTAATATCCTGAGAGAATGTGAGAATACTTACTTCATTTCTAGGAACTATATTGATAAAGTAGAGATAGAAGGTAACATCTAAGATGTTATATGAAATTCATATACAATGGACAAAATAACCTGGTACCTAAGATGAGGCAAGTCCTGTGCTATTTTTCCTAATTTTACTGTATACGTAACTAACAATTCTGTTTCCTTCTCTCAACTCCTGACAGGGTAGGCAGGGGAGAAAGGTATAGGAGGTTGACAGTGGCAGCACAGAAGATATAAGGTATATTTCATAGGTATAAGAAATGTTTATGAAATTGTCTAAATCAATTCTCCAGAGGGACCTATTTGTGGCAGTGCTTATGGGGTTTATGAATAGGTAAAACTGTTAAGGAAGAATATAGCAGAAAGAAATCTAGAAGGGCTAGACAAGGTTAGTGAGTAAAAATAGAGAATATTCATTAAGTTTTCATTGGATATCAGGCACTATATTAAGTACAAGAACTATAAAAAAAGACAAAAAAAATGGATATAGTTTCTTTTCTCAAGAAGCCAGCAAACTAATGGAGGAAATAACATGAAAACAACTACATACAAACAAGATATATACGAGTAAATTGGAGTTACTCACAGTGTAGGTGCTAACTTGAAGGCAGATCAGAAAGAAACTTGCAGAAGGTAAGATTTTAGTTGAGACTTGAAGGGCAGATGAGGAGAGAGAGTTATAGGAGCGGAAGGCAATTTAAATGCTCAGAGTCAAAAAAAAAAATGGAATATTTGGTTTGAGGAACAGCAAGAAGACCAGTGTCACTTTATCACAGAGTATGTGGAGAGGATTAAGGTGTAAGAAAATTTGAAATGTAGAAAGGCGTCAGATTTTGAAGGATTTTAAGAGCCAAACTTGGAAATTTATTGTCGATTCTGAAGATTACAGGGTTTCAAGGATTGTTATGCCTTAGGCCTGTAGAGTACACTAAAGAGTAAAGATCTTGTTCTCTGGAAGGCAAAAGGGCAAAGAATGACAGACTGCTGGGCAGATAAAGCCTCCCTTATCCACCAAATATTAATATTCTGGGACAATCCGTTGCTGTCTCTGCCCCTGTCCAACTCTAAGAACCCTTTCCAGATTAATTTCATATAGCCATAGAAATATAAAAACTATCTGGCTTTTAACCAAATTTTCTGCTCTTCTAGGAAACCTAAAGACAAAATAGTGCTCTCTCCACCCAAATCCACATGGACAAGATTATCCAGAGCAATAATGACCCTTATTAATTAATGGAAGAAAAGAATATCCAATGCCAGGGGTGTGAATCTCCTTGGTTCCTATAGTTTTGAAATCCTTGGTGTTTCAGCAATGTCTTAATTTCATGGATGCACAAAAATCTGATTTCCATCCATGAACCTCAGCTCAATGGTTGCCCTTAAAGACAATTTTCCTTAAGTCAAGGACTAGATTATTCCAGTCTCTCATTTTCTTTCAAGTTCAGCTCAGGTTTGGCCTCCTACACAATTCCTGATCTTTCCAATTTTTAGAGACCCCCTATATTATTTTGTTTTATTTCAATTTTTATGGACTTGCATGTTTGTATGTCCATCTTAATAGAATATAATTTCCCTGTCAGCAGGGATAGTTTTATTTTTGCTTTTGTATCTCTAGTAGCTAATATAATATGAAACATAGAAAGAAAAAGTTTAAGAAAAGCTAAGTGATTATATTTCTTTTGTGTTCCACTAAGACCCCATCCCCAACCCCAATGTCCATTCCCAGTAGCAAACCATGTCCCATGAAGACTTTCCTTTTCCTTTTCCTCCTCTTCAGACTTTGGACAAGTCACTACCTCTCTATTTGTCTCTATTTCCTCAACTATAAAATGAAGATAATAATGTCATAAGATAGTTTGGAGGAATCAAATTAAATATTTTTAATGACTTAGCATAGTTCTGACACATAATAGGCATTATATAAATGTTTATTCCCTTACCTATATTTGAAGACCAAGGTTCTATGCTTCCTTACTTTCTACTTCCTGGGATAGTTATTAGAAGTAAAAATGTAGAGTATGATATAAATGCTATTATTGTTGTTATTGTTGATATGAATAAGGATGAAAGAAAGCTTTTCTTGCTCTTCTGTGGTCTCTCATTACCTAGCTCTCTTCTGTCATGATGTGAAGGGAATTGTCTTTTTCAAGTGTGATCCTACTTCACCCAAATACCCTGACGCCCTCACTGAGGAGTAGATCAATTGTGTATTCCTGCCTTAAACAGCTGGTGCCATCTTAACTAGAGTGGCTGTGCAGACACCCAGCTTAGTGGTGCCACTCATTTGTTTTCCATTGCTGGCATTTGCAGCTGATTTTTCTCCTGCTGATGCTATTGATGTGGAGAAGCAGGCCTTGCTCTGTCATTTATATCTATATAATCTTGGTTTATTTAGCTTTTTTATGATTGAGCAAACCATTCCTCAAGATGGGAAAGCTTTTTTCTCTTTATTTCCTTACAGATATTCTGAAAGGGTTAGCACGATGAGTTCTCTGTATGATGAGTGTTGAATAAAGAGGCTGTGTTCATAATTATATGAAGATTAGGGGAAGAAAGTGAGGCCAGTTATGAGACTGAGGTCAGCCAATACCAAAACCCTAATACTTTCCTCCTCTCCACATATTCTGTGATTCAGTAATACTGGCTTCCTTGCTGTTCTGGACACATGATATTTCATCTTCTGACTGCCCCAATAACTGTCCCTAATATACCTAGAATGTTTTCCCTCATCACATTCCATCTTCTGACTTCCCTGACTCTTGGTCTCAGTCAAAATTCTAGTCTGCAAAAAGTCTTCTCCCAGCTCTCCTTAATGAAATTTTCTCTGGAATAGAGCAGGCATTCTGATTTAAGTTAAATGATAGATTTTTCTCTTTAAATCTTGAAAGTTAAAGGGTAAAATGAAAATGGGGGTTGATATTAGGGTAGAGGAATATTAATTAATAGATGGAACAATGTGAGAACCCTATTTTGCCAAGCAACAACTCAATGAGCTCCTTCAAATTTCATATGCTATATCCTATCATCTTAAATAGATGATATAACTAAATAGAATACTTACAAGTCAGAAATAATTAGTTTACATATTCCTTTTTACTCAAATTTGTCCATCTAAACATTTCCCTTCTTCCTAAGTTATCATCTGTCATTAACCTGTAATTGTGTCCAGCTTTTCTTAAAGGATATGTATATATTTCAACATACTGTCAGGAAA